>NC_091122.1:167409454-167706954 GCF_040183065.1 Periplaneta americana | reverse complement strand
CACGCCACCCGGGCCTTACAGGGCCGCGACCTGTCGGGAGAGGTATTAATCTATGGATCACATACATACTTTTTTGACCACACAAGGACATGGAGGGCCTCCCCGGATGAGGGATCAGCTCAATGCCAGGGCCACCTCCGATACAACACAAACATTTAAGACGTTACACAGCATTCACTCACACATATGAAAGGATTAAGGGAAGGATCGCCGTCCATGGCCGGACTTTCAAGAGGTACAATCCCGGCATTTGCCTGGAATTAACTGAGGAAACCATGGAAAACCTCAGTTAGGATTACCGGCCCCTGGGATCGAACCCCGGACCTTCCGAATGCGAGGCCAGCCCTCTACGGTCTTCGTCTTGTTGACATTTATATTCATCCCATACTGCTCACAGCTGTCATTTAGCTCCAGTAGCATATCACTTAGTATTAACTCCTCTTCTGCTAACAATGCCATATCATCAGCAAATCATATGTACTTTATTCTTCTTCCTCCTACTATCACTCCTCTTATGTTCTGAAAACAGTTCTTCACTAAATCCTCCAAGTAGCCTAGATGTTGAACAAAGTAGGTGGTAAAGGGCATCCTTGACGTACTCCTCTCCCTACTCCCTTCCTGACTTTGACTCGTTTCATATAAAGCCTTCTCTCTTTCCAATCCACACCAATTTTCTTCAGGATCCCTATCAGTTTATTTCAGTCCACTGTGTCAAACGTATTTTCTAAGTCCACAAATACTACCTATATACATTTCTTTATTCTTCTCTAGGTATCTTTCGCAGATTGCTCGTAGCAGTCCAATTGCATCTCTCGTATCTTTTCCCTTCCTGAAGCTAAACTGCTCTTTTTCCAACTGTTATTCCATCTTAGAATATAAACGTCGATTCAGTATTCGTAGAAGAATCTTCGCCGAGTGATATCAGGCTGATAGTCCTGAACTCATTACATTTCTTGGCATTGTTTTTCTTGTGTGTGTGTATGTATGTAAATGTACAGGTACATCATTCCATTTTTACTAAAATTTCTAATATTAACCTGGCTACACCTTTGGATCAACGATTAAGAATCGGAAACACCGTTTGCTACCCCCTTCCACGACTGGAGTTCGATGATACTGGCGTAATATATAAACAAATCACTTTACTAGGTATAGGAGGGAAGAAAAGTAGTTCATCCATTTACGTAAACTAGGAAATATCGTGATTTTGAGTTTGATAATTTTCATTAGGCTTTTCTTCAATCAGTATACAGTACAGTATTAACAACGAGTGACTTTACTCACGAACTGAGCTGTCCATGCGGACGTATTCATTATGCAGTATATATTATACTGTCTACAACACATTAGCGTACACTATAGAGAATGAAGTTAAATTGGAAAATAATCATAGTATGGATATTTAAACACATTTTTCAAAATGTTGGCCGTTCATTTCGATACAGGCTTCCGTTCTAATGTGCATATTATCGCACTTAGACTATTGTACATGATTCCAATTACCAGGTTCGTACTTGGTATCAGTAACTCATGTTGAAATAATTCTGTACCTACTCTATAAAAGAGACCTTACGTACTGTAAATTCAATCTTCACTTCTGCCCGGTCCGAAAAAAATAAAATTACTCAGACATGCTATCTATTGTCCGTCCAAGTGGTGAAGTCGCAGCGTCGTAGAAAGGGAGGAAATCACGTGACAGTTAATTACTTAACGAGGCCCTTTTATTTAAGTTATTTTAAACAATTGTATGGGTATAATATTACATAGACGTCCATTTCCTAACAGAAATTAATGTTCCCAGAAAAGAGCTAAGACAGCCCAGCCACTAGCATTTACAGAGAGGCGAATAGAAGCAGGTGGGGGAAACCGGGATGCGACGTAGGCAAATGGAAAATGATGCAATATTGAAAGCTCTTTCGTAACTGGAAAACGCGAACATATTTTTGGAACGTACTGTTTACTATGACCGTCAGGCTACTATGACAGTATATGCGGTCTTGGATCTGTGTGGAGGGCGTTTGAACTTCATTAGTAGAAGGGGTGGGAGTGAAGTACATTAAAAAACGCAGGTACAATAAAAATTGAAGTAAAAATAAAATGATGTCCCTGTAGATGCAAATGTAAATATAAATGTAAATAAATGTTAGTGTGAGTATGTATGTATGTATGTATGTATGTATGTATGTGTATGTATGTATGTATGTGCATGCTTGTTAGTTACAGCTAATGGTGTACCGTAAAGCTTGCTTGCAGTGCTTTAAACCTGTTTTGTTCTCGCATACTACCACGCACGTCTACGTTCTCCTCTCAGACTCGAATTTGCATGGTGATTCTCAATTTCACCTTGTCAGAGTTTTCCGGCGGGTGACATTTCGGAGGGGCGGCCACACCTCGCCACCGTCGCCCGCCCTTCTTGTTCTCAATTAAGTATTAATACGTGAGCAGTGTTCCCACATTACAATTATTTAGCCTCAGTGCCCTTTAACGTCCCATTTAAGACGATAGTGAACGCTGATTTAAATTCTAGCTTACAATAATATGAGTAGAACTCTGTTTAAAGTATTTTATGCTCGACCATGCCGAAATGTACTAATTATACGCATGGTAGCAATCCTTTAATGCATATCATTAAAGTACACCTACTCATTAAAGTACAGGTCTTCAGCCAATGATAACTCAGCTCACATGTGTTTAGCCAATGACAAGTCAGTTTTGTACCGTTATAAAACCGCAAGTATCGATTATTCTCGGATATGCAATCGAAAGAGAATTAGCGAAAAGTCACGGAGGCTGGAAATCCAATACTGTCGCAGAAGGTTATGTTCTGTTACTATAATAATTAGCGTTAATTGTAAATAATATTCAAATAAATTCAATTTTTCATCTCGTTTTTCAATGTCGAATTCAATAATCAAGATTATAATATTATCAAGTTTAACGGGACTACGTCAAGGTCAATGACATTATTGTTCCTCGGAAAAAATCAATACTTTCGCGTCTGCGCACATCTCACAATTCACGACCTAGAGCAAGGTCACTTCCGATCTTGTCAGATACAAATAAAATGTATACATCTGAATACCGGTAATTTCAAGTTAGAAATATGGTCGAGCATAAAAAGTCGTATGAAACTCGCCTATAATGGTAATTAAGAAGCTCGTATGAAAATTATGAAACTCGCTTGCGCTCGTTTCATAAATATCCATACTCGATTCTTAATTACTATCATTATATGCTCGTTGCATAATGTACTATTAAAATATGCAATTACAACAGTACACATTATATACTGGTTTCCCATGTAGAGAACGATATTATATCATATCTTAATATATATATATATATATATATATATATATATATATATATATATATATATGAATCGGTTATTGTTGAAAGGAACTAAGTCCACTTTTTAAAGTTGTGAGATAATCGAAGAAAACTGTTTTGTGGATAATCTATCGAAGATTAAACCAACATATATTGTTCTTTATTTTTGGTTTACAAGACCAATATTTTTGTTAAATTATTAAAACTAATGAAAATTATCTTTTTTTTCTATTATATTTTTTTGTGGTATTTGGGTTTTTCCTTCTAATCGTAAACACTTGCTTGTTACTTTATTGAGTTAGTATTTATTGTTTTGGTTTTATTTTTAATATTATATATTTATTTGAATGGTTTTAATTATGAATTGTTTTTTAGAAATTTTTTTAACGTTTTCTGTTTGTGAGGGTGCTTTGGGTTTATCTATTTTGGTTTCTATAATTCGTAGATATGGTAATGATTATTTTCAATCATATGTTATATTACATTGTTAAAGTTTTTAATATATTTAATTTTTTTATCCCTTTATGTTTATTAGGTAATTCTTGGTGAATAATTCAGTCATTAATATGTTTTATGTTTTTTATTTATATTTTCTATATCTGATTCATTATATTGAGGTACAATATATGTTGGTTTAATTTTCGAGAGATTATCCACAAAACAGTTTTTTTTTTCGATTATCTCAAAACTTTAAAAAGTGGACTTAGTTCCTTTCAACAATAACCGATTCATATATATATATATATATATATATATATAATTCTTTGCGATATTTTAAACAAAAAAGTTCAAGGGAATTTTGTTCTTTTGCTTCTTTTCGAGATAAGAATTCATTTACATCGAACATTTCGTATCATGTTTTGGGAAAGCCATTGATTTAATCTCCGATATGCTGTCAGTTTAAGGGGTTAGGTACAGCTTACAGTAGTAAAATTTTGTAAATATTCAACATTTTTTTCCTCCATTACTGTATATTGTACAATAATGAAAATTAGTATGTGAAAAACACTGCCCTTCTGCTATATGAAAAAAATATTTTTACGATTTAAGAAAAAATATTTACATTCTTTTTTTTTTTTTTTTTTCATAATTCAGTTCACTGTGCAGTGATGAAGCGTTTGCCACATAACTAAAAAACTATCAAACATTCTGTGATGAAATTTTTTGTGTGTATTTAATTCATGTCATATCTACAATATGGTGCAAGATCACTTCTCTACCTTTGATGGATTGTCTGATAAAAAAATAAATTCTTAAAAAAATGGTCACATATCAGTATTTTCTTCTAACACAAAATAAAAAAAATATATTATTTATTAAGGAATGTAGTTGAAAGAGCATGATATTGTAAACATGAATTTCAACAATAAAATAAAAGTGAGAAAACATAAAAAAGTTTGAGTTATGAGGGAAACGCTTCATCACTGGACAGTGAACTACCACCATTATGAATAAAAAAAATATATATAAATAATTTTTTTTTAAATCGTAAAAATATTTTTTCATATAGCAGGAGGAGAGTGTTTTACACATACCAATTTTCATCATTGTACAAGACACAATAATGGAGGAAAAAAGCGAGCAATGTATTATGATGATAAACGATTGAAAGAATTTTATTTTTGTTCTTTGAATGTGCAGAAATTTTATCCGAACAATTTTGTAACATTGTAAAATTCCTTTGCAGAAAGTTACATTTGTTCGGATCAAATTTCCGCAGATTTAAAGGACAAAATTAACATTCTTTCATTCATTTATTTTCGTAATACACTGTTCTCTTAAATTGACTGATCATATTGGGAATTAAATCAATGGCTTTCCCAGAACACTCTATGAAATGTTTCATATAAAACAATTTTTACCTCGAAAGGAAGCAAAAATGAGCAAAATTGTATTAAACTTTCTTGATTGAAATATCTAAAAAAAAAAAAAAAAAAAAAAACCTGAAATTAATGACATTATTTACGATTCAGCCTATATATATATATATATATATATAAAATTTGTAATTAGTTGTGTTTTTATGTGATATATCTGAAGGAAGAAAGCGTTGAAACTTAACTTCTTAATGAGAAATAGTTAAAGGAAGCTTCGGGAAATAGACCTATTACCTTATACAGTTTTCATTGACTTGAACGTTTATATTCCATCTACAATACAAGAAGATAAAAATTGTGACTTTTTCACATGAAAGATTTACTCTCACATCACTCTTGATATCTTTAAAACACATGTCTGACATGAACTTCGTGCCTAAATATTTTTCACACTGTCCTCGCTCACATGATAGCTATTAAGTTACGTACATTTTAGACGTTTCCCCTTCAAACGGTTGAAAACGGAGTGAGATAAATGGCCAACAGACTTGGAGCTTACATAGATTCATACTTTGCCTCAAATTCCTTTGCAAGGACGCGCGACAGCGTAGGTTTTGTTTTAAGTGTTTCTGCATTCATTTTCTGTCTCTTTCATTGTCATTGTGGTTTTCTGCACGGTCCGTCTCATTCTATTATCTGTCCAAATTATTGAACAGGTTGCACTTATCCTGCCTCTAGTAATATTTGTTTAATTCCTAGCCATCCTCACATAACCTAAAAATTACATACAGATACCACAGTCACGAAGCTTGAGTTGTTGAGGGTACTAGGAACAATAGACTGTGCCGGTACTATTTCGCATTGTCTGTGATCTGATGAGGCGATAGTTACAATCCTAGTGGTTAGCAACTATCTATGGATGTAAATTCCCTACGTATTGAGCTTCGTGACTGTATATACGAAACTGTACGAGTTCTACACGACGGATGCGATGATCCACCGAGAATGGATATGAGGGGGCTTCGAGCTGAGACATACAGTCACCAGATTCGCCATACATAGTTTTCACCATAAAATGTGCAGAACTGTAGGTTTCCATGAACCAAGTGCCGAATGTGTGTGTGTGTGTGTGTGTGTGTGTGTGTGTGTGTAACCCACGTGACCAAAAGTGCGAAAGATATCGTGTAATGCACTGTACACATAGACAAGAAACACTGATACAGCTGTGTCAATAAGTATAGCATAACACGCACATTGCGGGCAAGTCCTATTATTATTATTATTATTATTATTATTATTATTATTATTATTATTATTAAATCTGAAAGTTAGAATTTATAAAACAGTTATATTACAGATTGTTCTGTATGGCTGCGAAACTTGGACTCTCACTTTGAGAGAGGAACAGAGATTGAGGGTTTTTGAGAATAAGGTTCTTAGGAAAATATTTGGGGCTAAAAGGGATGAAGTTACAGGAGAATGGAGAAAGTTACACAACGCAGAACTGCACGCGTTATATCCTTCACCTGATATAATTAGGTACATTAAATCCAGACGTTTGAGATGAGCAGGGCATGTAGCACGTATGGGCGAATCCAGAAATGCATATAGAGTGTTAGTTGGGAGGCCAGAGGGGAAAAGATCTTTGGGGAGGCCGAGACGTAGATGGGAAGATAATATTAAAATGGATTTGAGGGAGGTGGGATATGATGATAGAGACTGGATTAATCTTGCTGAAGATAGGGACCAATGGCGGGCTTATGTGAGGGCGGCAATGAACCCCCGGGTTCCTTAAAAGCCAATAAGTAGTAGTAAGTATTATTATATACTAGACTGTGCTGATACCCAGAATAAAGACGTTTCGGTCAATGGAATGGCTTTCTTCACTCAGTTTTATTTATTTATTTATTTATTTATCTATTTATTAATATATTTATTTATCTATTTATCTTCCTATTTATTTATATATTTATTTATTTATCTATTTATTCATTTATCTACCTATTTATTTATATATTTAGTTACTTATCTATTTATCTATCTGTCTGTATGTCTGTCTATTTATCTATTTATTTATTTATTATTCTATTTATATGTTTATTTATTTATTTGCTCTGGAGGTAACTTTGTGTACAGTTTGAAGGAACATTAAAATTTCCTTTACAAATCACAATTTTGAATGAAATTTGAATATTCTTGGCTCATTTTTAGACATATGTTTGGACTTGTGCAATGCACTGCACACATAGACAAGAAACACTGACACAGCTGTATCAATAAGTATAGTATAACATGCACATTGTACGCAATTCCTATTATTATTATTATTATTATATACTAGACTGTGCTGATACCCAGAATAAAGACTTCCGGTCAATGAAAGGGATTTCCTCAGTCAGTTTTATTTATTTGCTTATTTATCTATCTATTTATTTATCTGTTTATCCATCTATTTATCTGTTTATTTACCTATTTATCATTTATCTATTTATTTATCTATTTAGTTATTTATCTATTTATTCATCTATCTATTTATGTATTTGTTTATTTATTTGCTTTGGAGGTCTAACTTTGTATGGAGTTTGAAAAGACATTAAAAATTCCTCTACAAATCACAATTTTGTATTTAATTTGAATATTCTTGACTCATTGTTAGACACATGTTTAGACCTTGACTTGTGCAATACAATGCTGTGCCTCCACCTAAGACAAAACAGGATACCACATTGAATGTTTAAGCTAGATTCGAACCGAGGATCGTGGCTTCCATAGAGTTAACTTTAAAGCTGCGAACTTTCGCCGTGGTTACTCCACGACTGCCTTTTAAAGTGGTTTAATCACTGTTAATTTTATCAGGCCGAGAGAATGCAGGATAGATGTTCTTGCAGCTTTCAATACCAGGAAAGATAGTGATTTATGGTATGAGAATGGAACCGTTATTATCAATGTAATGGATGTTGTTTCTCACTAGGTTACATAATTTTCAGTAAACTGTAATATTAGTGAAAAGAGCTTTCACGACAGAGGCACGAACGTGAAGAGCGGGCAATCTCTCGCATTTGCATAAACACCCTAGCTGTACTCCCACTCACAATGCCGGCATCTGTATTATTTAGGACGGGGCGGGATTTCTCCAAATAAATCATAACACCTTTCTACGGAGAAGCTGTTTGTTGTGCTGAGGGAGTCGGCGATATTTTGCCAATACGCCTCCTCCCCCACAGCTTCATTATACATTCAAGATTTGCCTTGTGTGTTTATTAGGGTTATAATAGTGTGGGACGGCCCTCAGAGGTAAATGTCCGTGAGGAACATGTATTTTATCGATTACCCTGGGAGCGGGATGAACGCTTGTTGTTTTAACAGGTGATTCTGGTTTCTGGCGAAAGAAACGGTGCCGGTAATAGATGTTTGGTTGGTACAATGCGTGAGTTCGAAGCAATATAGCGTAACACATCTCGTGATTTCCATTTTTAGTGTGCATTTCCAGATGTAGGATCTTCGGCGTGTGAGGTACAAAGGGATTCTTGTAGAAAGGAACCCTATAAATTAGTTACAAAATGGAAACTGTAAAGGCTGGTTCACAATAAACCGGGAACGAGAACCAGAATGAAAACGAGAAGCAGAGGACGTGAATATGAAAATTTTTGATCCAAAATAAACCGAGGACGTAGACTGCTATGCATATCGATATGCATGTCAATAACGATATGTAAAGTCGATATTACGCATTCTGATGTTATTTGTGTATAATTGACCAATGGCGGTACAAGGCAGCCAACATAAACACAGGTTAACCAACTTCGAAATTTCAACTGAAACATTTCATTAGGTACGGTATTATAAATATGTCCATGCATCTTTATTATCACAACCTATTTTGAGTCTACCATAACGTAAAATAATTAGAGAAGAGACATTTGTAATAAAACAAAAATGAACACAACAGTAGTTATTGAATTGAAGCATGAATATGTAGTGTGTAATAAAACCAATACAGTAATAAAATATGATTCACTTACGATCGGTGTTCAGAGATGCAGCTATTGAAAGCCACGTATTCTCCTTCATTTTCTCAACTTTATACGAGGCGCGCCGCTTATCGTAAACGTGTGGATTTTCCTCAGCACTCAATATTAGAATCTCATCAAATAAAACTTGTTCCATGATGCATAGCACAGAACAAAATAATGCATAGGTTATGTCACGGCATTCTTGCTACAAAATACATGACGACGAAATAGCTTTTAGATGGCAATAGAATGAATCTAGTGGACTGTGATCGGAAACGTGAACGCCAAAGTTGAAACTTGGCCAACTCTCCGTTCCCGATCCTGGGCTCCGGCAAGCTTTTCGTTAATTGTGAATGCTCACATTCAAATGTACACATTTTAACAATTTTACCGTTTTCGTTCCGATTCTCGTTTCCGGTTTATTGTGAACCAGCCTTAACACGGATTCGTACTGTAACACTGATTGTTTCGAACCAATTTTAAACTTAAGCACATTTAATGTCACCGTCAATGTATTATCAATAGATGACAATAGCAGCTCTCCAACAATTGAAAAATCAAAGCCAATAAAGATGACGTATTCCATTGAAGAACGTGTGCCAGTAATTGAAAAATCAAAGGTAATGAAGATAGAGTAATCCATTGAAGAACTTATGCCAACAATTGAAAAGTCAAAAGCAATAAAGATAGCGTATTCAGTTGAACGTACGCCAACAATTGAAAAATCGAAGACAATAAAAATAGCGTATTCCATTGAAGAACTTGTGCCAACAATTAAATAGATAGCGTATTTCATTGAAGCCTAGTCAACAATTCAAAAAAAAAAAAACAAACACAAAAAATAGTGTATTCCATTGAAGAACTTGTGCCAACAATTGAATAGATAGCGTATTCCATTGAAAAACTATGTCAACAATTCAAAAATGAACAACACAAAAATAGCGTATTACACTGAAGAACTTATGATAACAATTGAATAGACAGCGTATTCCATTGAAAAACTATGTCAACAATTGAAAAATCAAAAACACAAAAATAGCGTATTACACTGAAGAACTTATGATAACAATTGAATAGACAGCGTATTCCATTGAAAAACTATGTCAACAATTGAAAAATCAAAAACACACAAATAGCGTATTACATTGAAGAACTTGTGCCAACAATTGAATAGATAGCGTATTCCATTGAAAAACTATGTCAACAATTGAAAAACCGAAGACACAAAAATAGCGTATTACATTGAAAAACTGTCAACAATTGAAAAATAAAAAACATAAAAATAGCGTATTACATTGAAGAACTTGTGCAAACAATTGAATACATAGCGTATTCCATTGAAAAACTATGTCAACAATTGAAAAATAAAAAAAAAACGGAAAAATAGCGTATTACATTGAAGAACTTGTGCAAATAATTGAATAGATAGCGTATTCCATTGAAAAACTATGTCAATAATTGAAAAATAAAAAAAAAACAGAAAAATAGCGTATTACATTGAAGAACTTGTGCAAACAATTGAATATATAGCGTATTCCATTGAAAAACTATGTCAACAATTGAAAAATAAAGAAAAATAGAAAAATGGCGTATTACATTGAAGAACTTGTGCCAGCAATTGAATAGATAGCGTATTCCATTGAAAAACTATGTCAACAATTGAAAAATAAAAAAACATAAAAATAGCGTATTATATTGAAGAACTTGTGCCAACAATTGAATAGATAGCGTATTCCATTGAAAAATTATGTCAACAATCGAAAAATAAAAAAAACAGAAAAATACCGTATTACATTGAAGTACTTGTGCCAACTATTGAAAAAAAACAATAAATGTAGTGTATTGTATTGAGGAACGTGTGCCAACAATTGAAAAATCGAAGACAATAAAAATCGCGTATTCCATTGAAAATTTTGTGCCAGTAGTTGAATAGATAGCGTATTTAATTGACGAACTATGTCAACAATTTAAAAGTCAAAGACACAAAAAATAGCGTAGGCCTATTCCAATGAAGAACTTGTGCCAAAAATAGAATAGATAGCGTATTCCATTGAAGAACTACGTCAACAATTGAAAAGTCAAAGACAAAAAAATAGTATATTCCAATGAACTTGTGTCAAGAATTGAAAAATCAAAGACAACAAAAATGGCATATTCTATTGAAGAATTTGTACCCACAGTTGGATAGATAGCGTATTTAATTGAAGAATGTGTGTCAATAATTTTATTGAATAGATAGCGTATTCCATTGAAGCACTATGTCAACAATTGAAATGTCAAAGTCAAAAAAATAGTATATTCCAATGAACTTGTGTCAAGAATTGAAAAATCAAAGACAATAAAAATGGCATATTCTATTGACGAATTCGTACCCACAGTTGAATAGATAGCGTATTTAATTGAAGTGTGTCAATAATTTTATTGAATAGATAGCGTATTTAATTGAAGTGTGCCAATAATGTTATTGAATAGATAGCGTATTCCATTGAAGAAGTACGTCAACAATTGAAAAGTCAAAGACAAAAAAATAGTATATTCCAATGAACTTGTGTCAAGAATTGAAAAATCAAAGACAATAAAAATGGCATATTCTATTGAATTTGTACCCACAGTTGAATAGATAGCGTATTTAATTGAAGAATGTGTGCCAATAATTTTACTGAATACATAGCGGATTCCATTGAAGAACTACGTCAACAATTGAAAAGTCAAAGACACAAAACATAGCGTATTGCAATGAAGAATTTGTGCCAGTTATTCAAAAATAAAACACAATAAAAGTAGCCTATTCCACTGAGGAACGTATGTCAAGAATCGAAAAATCAAAGACAATAAAAATGGCGTATTCCACTGAGAAACATGTGTATAAAATTCACCTAGGAAGCCTTTAGGTATATTATCCTAGAAAACAATGGGGGCATGGTGTGTCATACTTGACTTAAGGATTATCTAGCCATTTTTCAGCTGGATACGGTTGACACCAATACATAAAAGAAGATATTCACAGAGTTTGTGGATCAACCTGATGACGCGAAATTAACGCAAGAATATTTTCATCAGGATGGGCGACCTGTCAAATATCGGAAGAGTCAATGTAAACAATATCCACTTATTTTGACAACCGAATGATCTCTGCTGGTCTCTGGCCACCACGTTCGTCCGATCTTACTGGCCCTGGCTTCTTATTGTGGGACTATTTTAGAGATATTTTCCATGACAGGCCCTATAATCTAGAACAGCTCGACATTGAAAGAATGAACGAAATTAGAATCCCAAAACAAATTTTAAAATATGGGAAAATAAGTATGGAAAGACCGCAGCCTAATACCTGGCATTATGATGATGATGATGATGATGATGATGATGATGATGATGATGATGATGATTGTTGGATTATGAAATTTCTCAGAATTTTGGGCAAAGCATTAATATTTCTCTTTCTGTGGAAATATGTGGAAATTTACTCGAGAAATTTTCCTTTACTTACCATTACTGAATTGGGATAATTGTGATAGGATTTTTCCGTTGATTCGAAATTTGAAAGTAGATATTATGTAGCTCAACCTGCAGCAGTTGGTCTAGTGCCACTGTGTTAATTATGTGTGGAGAGATATAAATTAGTTCTTAAGAAACGTCTATGTAAATAAACTGTGTGTGGTTTACCTTTTACTTGTCTTAAAATACGTTTCCTCATTAAAAAAGAGATACTAGTTCACTACATGTTCTCAAATCAAAGGTAATAGCTTTTTTTCTAGGATTATATATATATACTTTAAACCTTACTGTGAAGGATTTACGTTACTCTTCTAAAGTTTTCTATCAGTGTATAACTCCGATCTTCGCTGAGTTACCGTTATAAATTTCAGCATGTTATCTGAATGTATTTTTATTGTCCTTAAGAGAAATCTCTCTCTCTCTCTTACAATTACACATTAATTTTAACCACCATGTTATAATAACTTCTATTTGAATTATTGCGGTGTTTCTGGGTTACACTTTCTATTACTACTTGCTACTGTTCTAATGAAGGCCTTCACTGTCTACAGTCGTCTAATGATGGTTTTACGTAATAGTCGTATTAAATACAAAGCGTAGTAGCACTTGTCTAAGAAACCGAACAATTTTTTCCCCAAAGTTTACGATCATGTTCATAAAATTGATATAGGCCGCATTACTGCTTGAATTACAATTATGATATTCAAATGCAATCAGTTACGAAACAAGGAACATTTTGTTTGTGGTTAGCCTCCTGTCTCCGCCGATGACAACAAAAAATGTCTTTCTTGTTCAAAGATTGTAACTGAAATAGATAGATAGATAGATAGATAGATAGATAGATAGATAGATAGATAGATAGATAGATAGATAGATAGATAGATAGGTAGATAGATAGATAGATAGATAGATAGATAGATAGATAGATAGATAGATAGATAGATAGATAGATAGATAGATAGATAGATAGATAGATGGATGGATGGATGGATGGATGGATGGATGGATGGATGGATGGATGGATGGATGGATGGATGGACGGACGGACGGACAGACAGATAATAAATAAGTAAATATTTATAAGCGTTGTCTCATTTATGTATTGCACGCATTGTATTCTTCACGTGACATAATTAGGAACATTAAATCCAGACGTTTGAGATGGGCAGGGCATGTAGCACGTATTGGCGAATCCAGAAATGCATATAGAGTGTTAGTTGGGAGGCCGGAGGGAAAAAGACCTTTAGGGAGGCCGAGACGTAGATGGGAAGATGATGTTAAAATGGATTTGAGGGAGGTGGGATATGATGATAGAGAGTGGATTAATCTTGCTCAGAATAGGGACCAATGGCGGGCTTATGTGAGGGCGGCAATGAACCTCCGGGTTCCTTAAAAGCCAGTAAGTAAGTAAGTAAGTACAATATTAATATTCTTCATTACAACCATTCACCAATACAATTGCAATATGTTAAGTAAAATAAAATTTTAGACAATAAAAGTACGTATGAACATTATAAATATATCATATACTATAGAGCAGAACAATTTTGAAATTAATATGTTGCGTTCTAAATAAAGAGAATTTAAAATGTGATATTAAATACTAACCATACAGGCTATAAAAAATCAGGGACACCAGTATGTATATGAAATTCAAAAATTTTTAGTAAATTCAATTTAAAGTGTCTCTAAACAGTACAAAAACTTGTCTTCTGCATTGAGATCACACGAGGTCTTCTTTGCTATGTAACGACATAAACCTCTCTAATATCTTACTTGAATGTTGCCTTGTTGAAATGATTGCAAGCAATGAAATGTGAGACAGTTAATGGCATGGTATGAGAATTGTCGTAAAATTTGGTCCATTGGCTCGGAAGTTACTACACAAAAATGAAACGCTCTTGTAAGCAACTTGAACGGTATTCAACAGTTTCGACTTCCTTTACTTACTGTTGATCCTCGTGTCCTGTCCTCTTCCTCCATCCACTATAACACTCCTACTATTTCTCCTATTTCATTATTTTCTCCTTCTCCTCCTTCTTCTTCTTCTTCTTCTTCTTCTTCTTCTCTTCATCGTTCTACTCTTCAGTTACTTCCTCTCCTATTTTTTATCTTAATTTTTTATTTAATTTTATTTTCTCTTCCCTCAACACTTTTTCTATTTCCTTTGACGTTTATTCTCTTTCTACTTTTTCTTCTCCCACTCACCCCTCACATTACTATTTTCTTTCACAACCTTTCCTCCTTCATTTGATTTTCCTTCTTCAGTTCCGTTATTCCACCCTCTTTATCTCCTTCCCTTCATTCACGTTTCTTCTATTTTCGCCCTCTTCCTATTTATTCCATTCTGTTCTAACTCTTTATCCTTCTATTACTTTTTTCATATTCTCTTCCTCGTCTTCACGTTTTTCTTCCCTTTTAGTTTATTTTTTTTGTTTGCCTCATCTTCTCTTTCTTTTACGTTTTTTTTTCTACGTATCTTTGTTTTATTGTGTTATTCTCCTGCTCTTTCCTTTAATGTTGTTTTCGTCTTTCCCACTCCATCTTTTCTTTAACGTCTATTTTCTTTTCCACCTTCACAATTATTTTATTAATTATATTAATTATTAACCTCACCTAGCATTAATGAATGATTTTGGGTTTATTAAGTAGACTAAGCGTGCAAATTATTTTTGGAAACTTTTATCTGACAGAAAAATAGACTTGTAAGAATATTTGCTGCATTTTTACACGCTGTTTCATTTCTGTATGTTATCTTAATATGCTTTGTATTTATTTACACTGCAAGTGGGCAAGCACCCGGTGGCAGTGGTATATACAATATTAACAATACACAATAAAATGATAAGCAATACACAATAATGATGTATATAATTTTACTTTTATGTTTCCAACAACACTCCCGAGCGCAAGCTTTGGCGTTTTCAAGAGTGAGCTAACTATGTGTGTATCTAATGCCTACCCACTTCGTTGCGTGGTTCGAGTTCCTCATATTGCGGATAGATGGCAGGACTGCGACACATTTTCAATTAGTGGGCTAATTATACATTATATAATTTCAAATTTTGTAAAAGAACTCAATAATAATAATAATAATAATAATAATAATAATAATAATAATAATAATAATAATAATATCAGGCAGTACATCTCAATTGACGATAGGTGACTGAGAAAGAATAATAAAATTGTTTATACACATCTGAAGTCTGATTAGTGTAATACAGTATGTTACTAGTCACGGTTAGCGCGTCTGACCCGGGTTCGATTCCCGGTCGAGGTTTTTTCTGGGGTTTTCCCTCAACCCATTATGAGCAAATGCTGGGTAACTTCCGGACTCATTTCACCGGTATTATCGCCTTCATCTCATTCAGACGCTAAATAACCTATGATGTTGATAAAGCGTCGTAAAATAACCTACTCAAATAAATAAAAATTTTTACCTGTCAGCAATGTATGCTATACAGGGGTACAGGAACTGACCACTCTCCTAGCTTAGTTGCCTCATGCCTTATTGGTGTCACTTATGAGGTTCCATCAGTCTTCGAACTGTTGACTGTCCTTTGTCCACATTTGTCATCGGCGAATTAATTTTTAACCCTACACGATATAATATATGGCTTCAGGTGGCCCGGGTTCGAATCCCGGTCGGGGCAAGTTACCTGGTTGAGATTTTTCGGGGGTTTTCCTTCAACACATTATGACCAAGTGCTGGGTAACTATTGGTGCTGGACCCCGGACTCATTTCACCGGAATTATCATCTTCACTTCATTCAGACGCTAAATAACATGAGATTTTGATACAGCGTCGTAAAATAATCCACTAAAATATATACTGGGTGTTCATTTCAAAGTGTGTCATGACGTCACTGTTGTGAGTCAGCGATTTGAAGCGAGTTTCAACTTTTATATCAGAGAAGTTGCCTATTAATCAAGGCGTTCAATCTGAACTTGAGAACGTGTACGGTATAACTTGAACGTCGTAGCAACAGATGGCGGTCTGTAAAGTCTGCTACCATAACCTCTTTCGAACTGTGTTTTGCGCGGACAAGTCGTACGCAGGGTATTTGTTATCGGTTGCGTACGGCAACATTCCACAACACAAATCAAATGCTCCGTGTCCATGTTGACCGTCGAAGTTAATGTCAACAAATACGTAAGTAATCGTCTTAACCCTCTCCCCATATCCCGAAAGTAAGAAAAAAAAAACTCACCTCAGTACATGTTTTCAAACAGTTCAAATTCCTGCCACTACCCGACGTTACCGTACGTATCGGTAAGTACTCTTCAGAATGAACGCCGTACTTGCTAGGCAACATCTCTGCCTCTGTGGCAGTGTAGGAAGATTGAATTCTCTAGGCCAGCCGTGGCGAAAATGCGATCGTGCGCCGAGCCACTGTGTAACCTGCAACTTGCATAGCACCTATGGAGGGAGGCGGACACCCGAAGGGGAAGTGAAGCAACTGTCTGACTTATTAACGGATTTTCTTTTCCTTACGTCAAGCACTTAGTTAAAATTTTATACAGTACAAGGCTACAACTAATGTTTAGTACGTATAACGAAGAAAGAAATGAACAAGACAACATAGGACACATTATCACAACCTAAAATTAATTGTCTTCAGAATGTCCAAAATCAGGAATTATGTCACTTACTGCCTGTCGTAGTTGATCACAAAGGTATTTGTCTGTCAGTCGTGATCTAAATTTGGTTTTTACTATTGTTGAAAATAATTTTTCAAACGTAAGTTGTAGGGAACGTGGCTTCAAAAGAGCAAGCGAAAGAACGAAGGTTCTGATATTTATTTATTTTTTGGCAAACATTTGAAAAGTTCAACATTTGTCAAGTCCTTACATCTAGCTTTCATTTAACCGCATTATTCGTACATCTGCTGAAAAAGGATCGACGTATAATAATAATAATAATAATAATAATAATAATAATAATAATAATAATAATAATAAAATGTAGTATAATGCCTATTTATGTTATACAACAGTTTTCCTCGTAATACTTGTGAACAAATCATACATTTAATATCCTCACCATATTGCGTTCTCCCATCCTACTTCAAACTTTCGTTTTTGTAGAGGTACATGGTTTCGAGAGAGACATTGCGACGATAGACTACTCGCAGGTCAGAGACAAATACAAATGGAACGGAGTTTGACTCCAGTGAGTAAGATGGTGGGAGTTGGGGAAGGTAGGAAGCAAAGGAAATGCACAGCTATCATTGCGAGCCACAATGTGCTCGTGAGTCGCGTTTTCGCCACGGCTGCTCTAGGCTCATCGGCTAGCCACATGACGACACACTTTACACTGAACACCCAGTATATGGCTTCATCAGCGCAGTTTATAAGGATAACTTAATCTGTGTTCGATTCCCAGCAGAAAACCCTGAGGTTATCCGATCCCGAGAAACGAACTGCCAATTTCCGTGAATATAAACCGCGTTTGTATGAAGTTACTTATTTAAACACATTAGATTGTATATAAATGTCACTACGGACTTGCAGAACACACGGTAGAGAGCAGAGCGGCATGAACCGTTCATCTAGGAGTACATATGAGAAAAAAAATTGTAATGTGCCGCGCGCTGACTACAAGCCGGTAAGAGCTGTTTGTTTATCTAATGGCCGGACCGCGACATCTGATATCGAGGTTTACAACGACGTGGATGTTCGGACCGTGTAGCGCACTTAGAGGGACCGAGTTCGATCCTGTTCCACTGTCATAATAAAGTGGTATCCTTGTGTAACATCGCAGACCTAGAACGTGTCGTGATTTCGTTTTCAATACTTAGTATCTTGTTTTACCAAGAGAAAGCTTTTAACTGCAGATGTTTACTATTTGTCGTACATAGCAGTCGTGGCTTATTTTAAAGTGAATTCCTACTTTTAAGTGGAGATATTAAATTATCTTAAAGTTAATAATAATAATAATAATAATAATAATAATAATAATAATAATAATAATAATAATAACAATAACAATAATAATAATCCAGGTGGCCCGGTTTCGATTCCTGGTCGGGACAAGTTACCTGGTTGAGGTTTTTTCCGGGGTTTTCCCTCAACCCAATATGAGCAAATGCTGGGTAACTTTCGGTGCTGGATTCCGGACTCATTTCACCAGCATTATCACCTTCATCTCATTCAGACGCTAAATAACCTAAGATGTTGATAAAGCTTCGTTAAATAACCTACTAAAATAAAAATAAAAAAAATAATAATTCAATTCATTCATTCATTCATTCATTCATTCATTCATTCATTCATTCATTCATTCATTCATAGTTTTCTGTCCAAGGGCAGGTCTTTCGCTGCAAACCCAATCTTTCCTATTTTCTTCCTTCCTCTTAGTCTCCGCATATGATTCATATAACCTATTTTAATGTTGTCTATCATCTGATATCTTCTTCTGCCTCGAACTCCTTCCAGTGCATCCTTCAGTAGACAGTTTCTTCTCAACCAGTGAGTCCCCCCACCCCCATTTCCTTTTTTATTTCTTGATCAGTTGCAGATCATTCTTTCTTCACCTCTTCTTTCCAACACAGCTTCATTTTTTATTCTCTCTGTCAATTTCACACACTCCATTCTTCTCCACATCCACATTTAAAATGCTCTCTTCTCTTCTCTCCTCTCCTCTCCTCTCCTCTCCTCTCCTCTCCTCTCCTCTCCTCTCCTCTCCTCTCCTCTCCTCTCCTCTCCTCTCCTCTCCTCTCCTCTCCTCTCCTCTCCTCTCCTCTCCTCTCCTCTTCGTCGTAATGTTTATGTTTCTGTTCCATACAATGCCACACTCCACACAAAGCACTTCACTAGTCTCTTCCTCCTTTTTTCAGAGATCCCCAGAAGATGCTCCTTTCTATTAAAAGTTTCCTTTGACATTTCTATCTTCCTTTTGACTTCTTAGCAGCAGCAGCTCATGTTACTGCTTATAGTACAGCCCAAGCATTTGAAGCTGTATTTTTCTTCCGATAATCATGTTCTTCATCTTCTTTCCATTATCTTCAACCCATAATAATAATAATAATAATAATAATAATAATAATAATAATAATAATTGCTCTTCCACAATGAGTGGTGTTAATCTATTGATTAAGGCGTAAATGTGTGTTCCCAATATAGTCACGTCTATGTCTAATGCGCTGGTCATTCATCCAAGTTGCTGGGGTTCTTCGATCCCTTTCCTGGTCGTGATGAAATTTACGTTCCAGAAAGCAGATATTGCTGATAGTACATCAAATATTCATTATATGAGGTCTCGCCATCCTCACTGAATATTAACACGACTACTATGAAGTAATCAATGTGTATTATCACCATTAAATCGAGAAAAATTCGTTCCGGCACCGGGAATCGAACCCGGGACCTCTCAGCTCTGCGCGCTAAGGGCTCTTTCCAACTGAGTTATGCCGGGACACGATCCACGGTGCATAGTTCAGTCGGAAAGAGCCCTCAGCGCGCAGAGCTGAGAGGTCCCGTGTTCGATTCCCGGTGCCGGACGAATTCTTCTCGATTTAATGGTGATAATTGCTGATAGTATTTTCTCGTGGTACTCCCATTTCCCTCTTCCACTCCATCAATACTCTCCACCTCCCCCTCATTTCAATTGTCATCTGCAATGGTAAAAAAGTAGGTTGTGGTTGTCTCGGGGATAGTAGGCTAAGTGTTTCCGACACTGATAAAGAATTTGAAGGCTTGGGCTGCAGGACCTGGGGTTTACATTGTAACATTCCTTTCCAAAACGAATAGTTATATTTGTTCGGGTCAAATTTCTACACATTTAAAGGACAAAACTAAATTTTTTAAATCATTTATTATCATAATATAGCCTATTGCTCTCTTAAATTGATTGAGCATATTGGGAATTAAATCAGTGGCTTTCCCAAAACAATATTCGCCGGGCTGATCACGTAACACCATCCCTCGAAATGTTGTTCTGGCTCCGTCTAGAAGATCGTAGAAAAATCCACTGTCTTTCCCTTCTCTTTCACATATTGCATTTCTCCACTCCTGTCTATCTTGCGTCTCGTTTTCAAAATTTATCCACCCATCATAACCTAGACACACGATCACAACACTCCTCAATATTATCCATTCCCTCCCACCGAACATCCTCATATTCACCTTCTTTCACTGTGGCTGTTCCTCGACTTTGGAATTCCCTACCGAGTAATGTCAGGGACTGTCAGACATCAAACCAATTTAAGAATAGACTAACGAAATATTTTTCTAACAATTCTTGTTAACAATAATAGCTGTTTCAGGTTTCTCAATGTTTAATGGTGATATATATCATAGATAAATAATATTTAAATTAACTCATTATTATTATTATTATTATCATTATTATTATAACTATTTCTTACCAATGTTTATTATTGTTACACTAACATTACTTATCCAACTTTCATTATTTACTTTCATGTTGTTTTATGGTCTAGATATTAAAGTAATAACTATGTAAGCAATTGTATTCAATTAGAATTAGAGTCTGGCTGGTCGGAAGAGAAGGACTTCTGGCCTTAGCTCTGCCAGATTAAATGAATAAATAAATAAATAATATAATAAATAATAATAATAATAATAATTATTATTATTATTATTATTATTATTATTATTATTATTATTATTAAAACAAGCTATGAAATGTTTCGTATAAAATAATCCTGATCTCGAAAAGAAAGAAAAACGGACAAAATTGTATTAAACTTTTTTGTTTGAAATATCTCGAGGAATACTCCCCCCTGATAATAATGGCATTACTTAAGGTTTACTCTGTATACAGCGTCTTAAAAGAACTGAGTAAAAGTATTCTCTCTCTTCCTAAGTTCTCATACCTACTCACGTGTTGAAATGGCTTTAGTGTGGGAAATACTACATAGCCAGCGTCTGGAAATACAGTTGATAAATTTTAGGTAATAGAATTATACGCTGGGAAGATAAAGTTGCACAACATGCCCAACATTTACATGAGGATTAATTTGTAAGCTGGACAGGCAATTCTGTTACACGAGTGCATGTCGAGCCTTAAGTCGTTCTCAGGATTTCTTGCTTTGTCCACTGATATTAAATCTCGCTAAAATACATTTCAGAATAACCTGCTGACTGGACAGATAATTCCAATTAATGTGGACTGAGATTAAGATATGATTAATTCATCTCATAACTTAAAGGTAAATTCGACCTTCCGATAAACTACTTAAAACTTTTAGACCACTGCGAGAGTGGAGACTTTAACGGTGGATACAAGACTGAACTCTCACTAGTTAATATAAATTACATTACGTGATTTTCTTGGTACAACTAATTAAATCAATAGACATACTATTATTAAAAATTGATGCTATTCCGCTCTCTGGCTGAAGTGTGTCTACAAATAGACCTACTATAGAAAATAGAGTTCGGTGGAAGTGGAAATTTGTATTAGTCTATAGCCGACTTAAATAGATGTCTGTTATGTCTTCAATATTTTAATCCGTTATATAACGACACTGAATCAACAAATAAGATATTTGGGGTTGATGGAGTTTTATTGATATTCATTCATTCATATTTTTCTGTCCAAGGGAAGGTCTTTCACTGCAAATCCAGCTTTCTACATTTTTTTTTTTAATTTTTTGCCTTCCTCATAGTCTTCGCATATGATCCACATATCTTAATGTCATCTATCATCTGATACCTTTGCCTGCCCCAAACTCTTCTCCCGTTCACCATTCCTTCCAGTGCATCCTTCAGTATGTAGTTTCTTCTTAGCCACTGACCCAGCCAATTTCTTTTTCTCTTCTTGATCACTTTCAGCGTTACTCTTTCTTCATTCACTCTTTCTAGCTTCGTTTCTTATTCTGTTTGTCAAATTCACGCGCTCCATTCTTTTCCATTTCAAATGTTTCTCTTAACATCGTCGTAATGTCCTTGTTTCTGTCTCATACAATGACACACTCCAGACAAAGCATTTGAATAGTCTCTTTCTTAATTATTTTTTTCAGAGCTGTGCAGAAGATGCTACCTTTTCTATCAAAAGCTCCCTTTGTCATTGCTATCCTTCTTTTGACTTCCTAGCAGCAGCTCATGTTACTGCTTGTAGTACACGCCAAGTATTTGAAGCTGTCCACTTGCTCTACTGCCTCATTTAGAATTCCCATGTTTACCTTCTTTACTTTTCTTCCGATAACCATGGTCTTCGTCTTGTTTGCATTTATCTTCAACTCACTTTCACGGCTATCATTTAGCTCCAGTAGCATATCCCTTTGTTAGTATCATCTCCTCTTCTGCTAACTACGACATATCGTTAGCAAATCTAATGCACTTTATTCTTCATCCTCCGCCTGTTATTACCTCTCCCATGTTCTCAAAACAAGTTCTTCACTAAGTTCTCACAAGTAAATGTTGAATAGAGTAGGTGATAAAGGACAGCCTTGTACTCTTCTCCCTATTTCACTTCTCTCTGACATTTCTTCTCCTATCCTGACTTCCATTCGTGTTTGATATAAAGATTACTACGTCTATGATGATGATGATGATGATGATTATTATTTATATTATTATTGTTATTATTATTATTATTATTATTATTATTATTATTATTATTATTATTATTATTACTACTACTACTACTACTACTACTACTACTTTAGGTAGAACACGCATCCCGAAACAAATCCTGCAGCAAGCTTCTCGTGGAAGATCCGTTGGTCCCCAGGCTAAAAAATGGAATGCTATGAGACGGTAACAGACCACCTGATCTAACACACGTTTTGGTTGATGATAATGATGATATTATTACTTACAAATGACTTTTAAGGAACCCACAGGTTCATTGCTGCCCTCACATAAGCCCGCCATCGGTCCCTATCCTGTGCAAGATTAATACAGTCTCTATCATCATATCCCACCTCCCTCAAATCCATTTTAATATTATCCTCCCATCTACGTCTAGGTCTCCCCAAAGGTCTTTTTCCCTCCGGCCTCCCAACTAACACTCTGTATGCATTTCTGGGTTGGCCCATACGCGCTACATGCCCTGTCCATTGATTATGATGATGATGATAATAATTATTATTATTATTATTATTATTATTATTATTATTATATCAACAGTAATTATCTATGTCCTATTTAAGTATCTGACCCAGCATCGTGATGCATTTGGGGAGCTACTATAAGTAGCGAAATCCGGTTATGAACGCCAGCTATAACGGCTAAGGACTAACCACACGATACCTCCATTCTGGTTGGATGATCGTCCACCTCTTCTTCGGAATGTGGACGTGAGGTCAGCAGCCGGCTGGTCGATCATGGTCCTTCATGGGCTGTCGTGTCTCGGATTATTATGTTTTTTTAGTCATATGATGAAAAGATTTGTCTTCAGGGTTAAGCTGTTTTTAAATGGTCATTCTTTGCGTCCTTCACAGACTTCTGCCCAGGTTTTTATTATTTTGACTTTAAGCCTATTTTCATGCAGTTTTACTACTGTATTTCAAAATTCATGAAATACGTGCATGAAAAGAAAGAGGACGAAAGGAAAGGCCTCTCAATTTATTAAGTACAGCCAACATTCTTCTACGGCATAAAGCCTGTCTGTTCCTCGTAATATCCTGATAACCTTACAACTCAATACAGTATAAGAAATCTTGTAAAGCGCTGTTGTGGGAGGGGTATGTAAGTCCAAGACAATCGATAGTCAGACTGGTTTTGTTTTCTTGAAATTTTGGGGTGCGATTTTAAGAGAGCAATTGTAGGAATCCCGCAGCCCGTGTAATGTTTTGTTTTCCTCTTCCCCATAATAACTATAAAGCAGTGGTTATCAAAATGAAGGGGTGGATGGTTCATTGTTCAAAGGGGCGCGGCTTCTTTGGATAGAAAAATGGTCATTTAATTGTTCTATTATCTTGGATAAAATATCCGTCAGGGAAGTTTTAATTAAAGCTATTTCTCAAGTGTAGGAAATAAAAAGTTAATTACATTTCAGGAAAAATAGCAATAAATTTCTCAAGCTAGGAAAACTGAAAGAAAATTGATCTATAGTTTGGTGCTTCTCTTGGCAACCTGACTCATTCTCCATAAAGTTAACATTAGGGTTAATGGGAGGCAATAAAACTAAAATGAATGTCAATGAATTATAAACAATTTTAGACAACCAATTCCGTTTCACTTAAGGCCGATTTCACCAAACATATGTAACTTTGTCACTTAAAAGGCTTTTTAATTGACACTTAAAGGGACAATGCATTTCACCAACACAAATAGAGCTTTAAGCTCTATTAAACTACATTTAAGTTCATTGGTCAATATTTGGTCATTTAAATAATTAATCCTGCATTAACGACGATAACTTTCATAATGGCGAGGAGAATGATAGACTTGATATTTGAAGATGGTGATTTCTTACCAAGACAGGCGAGGATAAATTCCGAAAGAGAAGATTATTTGAAGAAATGAACAAAAAAGATTCGAAAATTGAGTTAGGCTAAATAGAACATAAGCATTGTATATTTTTAATAGTATAGAAGTATAGGTCAGTTTCTGTCGGATGCGTTTCCAATTCACTGTGAGCTAAAGCAAGGATATGCACTATCATTTTGCTATTTACCTTTGCTCTAGAGTATGCCATTAGGAACGTCCAGGAAAACAGAGAAGGTTTGGAATTGAAAGGGTTACAACAGCTGCTTATCTATGCGGATGACGATCCACAAACGATTAAGGAAAATATATGAATTTTACTTGAAGCAAGTAAAGAGATAGGTTTGGAAGTAAATGCCGAAAAGACAAAGTATATGATTATAACTCATGACCAGAATAGTATACAAAATGGAAATATAAAAATTGGAAATTTATCCTTTGAAGAGGTGGAAAAATTCAAATACCCGGGAGCAACAGTAACAAATATAAATGATACTCGGGAGGAAATTAAACACAGAATAAATATGGGAAATGCATGTTATTATTCGGTTGAGAAGATTTTATCATCCAGTCTGCTATCAAAAAATCTGAAAGTTATAATTTATAAAGCAGTTATATTACCGGTTGTTCTTTATGGTTGTGAAACTTGGACTCTCACTTTGAGAGAGGAATATAGGTTAAGGGTGTTTGAGAATAAGGTTCTTAGGAAAATATTTGGGGCTAAGAGGGATGAAGTTATAAGAGAATGGAGAAAGTTACACAACACAGAACTGCACGCATTGTATTCTTCACCTGACATAATTAGGAACATTAAATCCAGACGTTTGAAATGGGCAGGGCATCTGTGTGCAATATCAGAATTACAAAATTTGGCGATAATATGAAAATCAAAAAAAGTGCCCTGGCACCGCCCGACCTCGAAAAATAGTATCTTGGCGCCTTCATGGTCCGCCAGGCCTGAAATACATCCCTGGTTTTTACTATTAAGCAACGGGACACGCATGTATTTGGTTTCACGAGATAACGAATGGGCTATACTAATATTAATACTTATTACTATTGCTATTATTGATTCTGCTATTAATATTACTACTGCTATTACTTTACTATTATTTTATTATAAATGTTACTTCGATTAGCTTGTTGCTACCATTATCTACACTACTAATAGTAGTTTCTACACCTACTTCCAATATTACTACTTCTACTACTATTGTTATTAATGTTTATATTATTATTGTTTCTAACAATTTTTAACAAAAAAAGTCGCCCTAAATAAGGGTTCGAATAGATCGGCCTACTAATCAATTCATAAAGAATAATCATTAAAACCAATTGTGTGATAATTTGAAAGGAAAAAGAAAACATTAAGATAAATGATAAGAAAACAATGGAAATCATTTACAATAAAAGTTTGTTGGGTACAAATGATTACTAATTAAACTAAGGATGATTTTAACATATGATATCCTATGGCATCAATCGTTGCATCAGAAATTTTAAATTGTTTAAGTTGATTTAAAGTTTCTCGTGGGATCGTGCCACGGGCACCGAACATGAGCCCAAAAACTGTCCAATGTGTGATGTGGTATTGTGCTCCAAGATGCTGACAACAAGGCTCATATATGACATGTAAAATTAAAAATATTACATCTGGATTGTCTACAATCATTTCTACTATTACTTTCATTACTATTACTCCTACTATTATAGGTAATTAAGTATGGACACTTCGCGTCGGTACCTTTGATGTATCCGGCCTGATTTCAATGACCTTCAAGCCAGCTAGAGCGTGAGATTCTGCTTTCTCCCTAGAGTTGGCGCTGACATCACACCAGCTAGCAGTCGACACAGCGGAAATATAACACATATAATTATTAACACATCTAGGTACATTATGTACTCAAATAAAATAAATTGGATCCATAAAATAATAAATCAGTTACTAACTGTAATGTCTAGACTCTAGAGTTCCTTCATAATGAGAGTTGAGACGTTGACCCCAACAACAATTGAAATAACTTATGTAATGATTTGATAGCACTGAAAATGGAAAAACAAAACTCTTATGAAAAGTAAAAACAATATGCCTATATTATATTATATACAAATATTAAACGAATTCGATACTTAATTTTATAATGTATTATATTATTTTATAATATAATTTATTGTATCTGAAATATAAAAAAAATATTATTACAACTAGTTTTCCACTGAGAAATAAGGAAAAGCTGTTAACTTGAATTTATTTGAAGCAAAGCGTTACTGGATTATGCAATAAGGTAGGCGATGTTTGAATCCTGTGTCTCAACTCTATACTCAATTATTATCTTAGCGTATGCTCTATTACACCAACCTCTAGCGCTTGAAAGTGGAACTAAACGCCGGCACACAGAGAAACAAAACACAGGAAAATTCGCTCAGTGTCCATTATTTATAATCCCTATTCGCTGCTATTACTACTTAAACTACGGACGCTAATTTATTGTATTATTAACCCTTAAATTGGCAAAACTTTATTTGTGCGAGATCGTGCGTATTTGCTTGGTTTCCGCACAAAACCAACCCGCCGTAAGTCTAAAATTCCACATTCAGTATTCCCAACCGAACACACATAACAATTTCCCTCTTCTTACCGCTTAAGTGACATATTCATTTTACTGCTTTAGGCTTTTAACATATTATTTTTAGAGACGTTCAATATAGTAATAATTATAAATTGGAAACTTACCACTGCAATTTCACCTAAATTGCACTGTTAATTATTGTTTTTAAATATTTGCAAAAATTAAATAAACTACAACTCCACTAAAGTTACCGCATTTCGTGATGCATGTAACATTAAGAAAGCCGTTTGTTTTAAGTTCGCATTTATAGACTGGGAAAAAAAACAGACGTATATCACGGCCTGCTGGAGTATAGTAAACACAGAAAACATTTTAAAGCAACAATGTTGAAGATAGATATTTTTGTTTTCCAAAATTGCCGTCATTGAACAGAAACCAAGATGGAGATTTCATTGCAACTAATTAGAAATTCCTCTTTCAGGTATGTAATAAACGATCTTCGCACAAAATAATGTACGATACACGAGCGGTATGTTTTCTTTCAATTCTCGGAAATTAAAAAAGCTTTAACTACGTTTCGCTTTTTCAAACTTTTCCTCGAACATGAAAACTTCAACATACCGCTCTTGTAACGCATATTACTATTCTCACACTAGTTTATTAAACCGTGTCGGACTGTAAAGAAAACAACTATCGCAATGTCCATATTTTATATGTTGTAGCCTACAATATTTTAGTATTGTGAAATTTGAATTTTCTTACCAATTTTTTTTTCAATTCTATTAAAATTATAGGATATAGCCTATTAACTTGTTGTATCCTGTAGGATACTTTACGAATTTGAAGGTTAATACTTATACCAATTACTGCTATTACTTCTACGTATTTCTAATATTACTGTTACCACTACTATTACTTCCATTACTTTATTCCAACGTATGGTTTCATTCTTTGGGTTTAATAACTGTCATTGGAATTTTTAAGTTCCCTAGTGGCACTTCTGGAGTCAAACGAAAGATTCCCTAGCATATTAAAATATATACAAGCTTGTTTTTTTTAGGAACACAGTCAAAGTTGTCTAACATTATACTTGTAATTAAATTAGAGGGCGTGTATCAACATTATGATCACCCTGTAACGGCTATATGGCCAGGCTGTTGAATGTAACCAAGGCGAAGCTATAATGCGTGGCTCCGTGGATGAGGAATAGAAAAAGCGAGCAAAAGAAGTACAAGAAAAGAAGCGACAGTATAAGAGCACAAAAAACACCTCCAGCTAAATTACACCTTCACACATGGATAACGTTAGCTTGGCTTCGGGATGTGTTCGTAGCTATCCCTCCAGTCTCGTTCACCCCACACCTGTGATTCGAAACAATGGGACCGCTCATTTGTGTCGAAGCCTGCGGGACTTGAAGTATGGCAAGATAATTCTTTATTGACGTCTCTCTTAAGATGTAGTGGATGATGAGAGACGGTGAGACGACGTGACAAAGATGGGGCAATAGTGGAATAAGAGTGGAAGAGGAAACGGAAGTATCTGAAGGAAACGTTACAGCCGTAACATTTTTGATACTGATTTTATTCAAAATTGAAAGTATATTGGCGTTTTCTGACTTTAAAATAGTTCATAATTAGTTCATAATTCTATTTACGTCTTTTTTCCTATACATAACATAGATAGTTACAATAAATCCACATTTCCCACCAGAATCAAGAGCCGACTTCCAATGGACCTAATATTATAATAAAAATTTATCATCACACCAACCTATGTAAATAATTATTTATTAACAATTATTTTGTTAATTGAGGAGCCCAATCTAGGCTGCCCTCAATTCAGTGTCATGTATTGTATTTATATTTTATTTAGAAATGATCTGTATAGCGCTAAATGCGCTGATCGATCAATAAATTATAAAAAAAAAACACGATAAATACAATCATGATAAGCATTAATTAAAATTGTGTAAAATTTCAAACTCCACTTAAACAAATTTAAATCATAGACCCAGGTCTCTCAGTGGTAACACACTAAGCTGGCATTCGGGAGTTGCATTTATAGAACTTTATGCTCGACCATGCCGAAATGTAGTAATTATACACCTGGTAGCAGACCTTTAATGCATGTCATTAAAGTACACCTACTCATTAAAGGTCATGTCTTTCAGCCAATGACGACTCAGGTTACAACTGTTCAGCCAATGACAGGTCAGCTTTCTACCGTTATAAAACCGCAAGTATCGATTATTCTCGGATATGCAATCGAAAGAGAATTAGCGAAAAGTCACGGAGGCTGGAAATCCAATACTGTCACAGAAGGTTATGTTCTGTTACTATAATAATTAGCGTTAATTGTAAATAATATTCAAATAAATTCAATTTGTCTTCTCGTTTTTCTATGTCTAATTTAATTTCAATGTTATCTCTGTAGGTTCTTATGGCCTAGAAAGGTCAATGTGGACATCTGTTCCTCGGAAAAAATCAATACTTTCTCGTCTGCCAACATCTCACAACATACGGGACATTGGTCAAGGTCAGATACAAAGAAAATTAATAATATCAAGTTAGAAATATAGTCGAGCATAAAAAGTCGTATGAAACTCGCCTATAATGGTAATTAAGAAGCTCGTATGAAAATTATGAAACGAGCGCAATCGAGTTTCATAAATATTCATACTCGCTACTTAATTACCTTCATTATAGGCTCGTTGCATAATGTAATATTATAGTTCATTTAGGCGTATTAGGTCCTATAAAATTTTATTAGGGGGTTTCTGTATTCAAATATTACATCATCATCATCATCATCATCATCATCATCTCTATTTCAATTAATCCATTTATATTATTTGCCTTCAACAATTAACTTTCTTTTTTCTTTAATATATCACATCACATTATATTGTACATGTTTATTGTATTCAGGACTCTTGTGGTCACTCAAATTCTTTGAGCTAATGTCTTTAATGAATAAATAAAAAATATCTGAATAACGTATGTCTAATACGTAGCAAACAAACTTGGAACGGAAACAGAGCAAACCCGTGCCGTTTGACAATCATACTGTTGTGACTACGTTCACTCTTTCTTTTTATTAAGAGACGACAGCTTTTGTTTTTAATTTCTGTATCTTGTTAAATATTTAAATTTATTCTCCCACGAAGATAGTGGAGTTGTTTTACAAGTTTGTATTTTGTTGCTAACCGCAGAAATTAGATGTAATATAGCTGACGTTGTAATAACAAAAATGATCGATATGACCTTGGTGAAAAACATGATGTTTACCAGGATTTGTCTGGTATTTTACTTGAAATTGCTTTTAACATTAAACCTATCCTCATTACTATAGCTTAAACTATAATATCGAGTTCGTTAAATGATAGGCCAGGCTAGCCTCTTTGTCTGGTAGTTAGTAACGCTAGCTAATAACCAGGAGACCTCGAGTTCGATTTCAAATCCTATCAAGGGATTTTTTTTTGGTCAGGAACTGGTCCATGAAATATCATATGAATCGGATTTTGTGTTAAGCAATTTTAAGTTAGATTTAGTTAGATATAGTCTGTGTCAGTAACGGAGTTGTACACTTACCTAAAACTCCGTAAAAATATTTCCGTAAGGTGCCTCTCGCAACCCGATGAATTGGGACTAGAAAATGATTGACCATGTTACAAGAAGAAATAGGCAGGTTGACGCACCGTTAGACCTACTAATCCAAGTGTGTTTTATTTATTGTTAAACCGAAATATTTTTCGAGGGCTTCCTGAGAACATTCCTGTTTCTCTGATAGGGCCTATAATTATATACCGTCTGTTCATTTCAGAACTTCCCATCTTGAATAATTTTGGATGTACAGGGAACTCGATTTTGAGGAAAAACACGTCGATTTAGTTTTCGAAAAGGAGGTTCAAAGCCATTATTGACCGAATTATCTGTTCCATTAATTTTGTCCATCCGTTTCAGAGATAGTCAAAAACGTATAATTTAATTTAAAAATAGATTATTTAAAGTTAATTAAAGTTTAGTTGATACAGACCATATTATCAAGATACTGTGCTATTACTGTGTATACTAGAAAACAAATCTGTTGTTGGCCTGGTGGTAATCAAGATACTGTGCTATTACTGTGTATACTAGAAAACAAATCTGTTGTTGGCCTGGTGGTAATCATGCTTGGACCACCACCGGCGCCATTTTGGCCACTATCGATATCTACATTAAGGTCTGAGTATTGGAGACGGACTTGGTAGGACCTTTGGGTATTTTTATCAGTAGGCCGTGAACCGTTGTTGTGATTCCCTTTCTATTGCCATTTGTTATAAATGACTTGTAGGCCTATTCATTTTAATTCCTGTAATTGTATTAGCCTACTGTTATTTACGAAATGAAACAATAATAATCAGTAATAATAATAATAATAATAATAATACGGTCCATCTGTTTCTGAGATACAACAAGAAAGGAGTCCATCGCAAGGCTCAAGTTTCCCAATTTCTAAAATATAAATTTAATAATAGTGCATGCATTAATAGGCCTTCATATTACGTACTTACAAATGGCTTTTAAGGAACCCGCAGGTTCATTGCCGTCCTCACATAAGTCCGCCATTGATCCCTATCCTGTGCAAGATTAATCCAGTCCCTATCATCATATCCCACTCCCTCAAATCCATTTTAATATTATCCTCCCATCTACGTCTCGGCCTCCCCAAAGGTCTTTTTCCCCTCCAGCCTCCCAACTAACACTCTATATGCATTTCTGGATTCGCCCATACGTGCTACATGCCCTGCTCATCTCAAACGTCTGGATTTAATGTTCCTAATTATGTCAGGTGAAGAATACAATGCGTGCAGTTCTGCGTTGTGTAACTTCCTCCATTCTCCTGTAACTTCATCTCTCTTAGGCGAAAATATTTTCCTAAGCACCTTATTCTCAAACATCCTTAATCCTGTTCCTTTCTCAAAGTGATAATCTAAGTTTCACAACTGTACAGAACAGCCGGTAATATAACTGTATTATAAATTCTTTCAGATTTTTTGACAGCAGACTAGATGATAAAAGCTTCTCAAACGAATAATAACACGCATTTCCCATATTTATTCTGCGTTTAATTTCCTCTCGAGTGTCATTCATATTTGTTTTTTTTTTTTTTTGTTTTTTTTTTTTGTAATTGGGTTATTTTACGACGCTGTAGCAACATCTGAGGTTATTTAGCGTCTGAATGAAATGAAGGTGATAATGCCGGTGATATAAATCCAGGGTCCAGCACCGAAAGTTACCACGCATTTGCTCATATTGGGTTGAGGGAAAACCCCGGAAAAAACCTCAACCATGTAACTTGCCCCGACCGGGATTCGAACCCGGGCCACCTGGTTTCCCGACCAGACACGCTGACCGTTACTCCACAGGTGTGGACTTCGTATTTGTTACTCTTACTCGCAGATATTTGAATTTTTCCACCTCTTCGAAGGATAAAGCTCCAATTTTTATATTTACATTTCGTACAATATTCTGGTCACGAGACATAATCATATACTTTGTCTTTTCGGGGTTCACTTCCAAACCTATCGCTTTACTTGCTTCAAGTAAAATTTCCTTGTTTTCCCTAATCGTTCGTGGATTTTCTCCTAACATATTCACGTCATCCGCATAGACAAGAAGCTGATGTAACCCGTTCAATTCCAAACCCTCTGTGTTATCCTGGACTTTCCTAATGGCATACTCTAGAGCGAAGTTAAAAAGTAAAGGTGATAGTGCATCTCCTTGCTTCAGCCCGCAGTGAATTGGAAAAGCATCAGATAGAAACTTGCCTATACGGACTCTGCTGTAAGTTTCACTAAGACACATTTTAATTAATCGAACTAGTTTCTTTGGGATACCAAATTCAATAAGAATATCATGTAAAACTTCCCTCTTAACCGAGTCATATGCCTTTTTGAAATCTATGAATAACTGATGTACTGTAACCTTATACTTCCATTTCTTCTCCAATATCTGTCGAATACAAAAAAATGTGATCAGTATTCGATCTATCATGCCTAAAACCACACTGATGATCCCCAATAATTTCATCTACATATGGTGTTAATCTTCTCAAAAGAATATTGGACAAAATTTTGTACAACAAAAGTGAATTCTGAAACAGATATAATGCTATATGTAATTACAATTAAATTTAATAAAGATCCCTTGTCTTTTTGTTTAGTAATGTTGAAATTTAAAATACATGCCAAAGATATTTATTTATTCTCCGTGAAGGAGATTAAGAAACACGTTTCGGATAAAATAACTCTTCGCCCGTTACTAAAGTAAGTGAAATTTTACAATTACATAGCAAAAATGTGGCCGATAGAAAGCTGAAAGAGAAATAAGCGACTGCCATGCCAGAGCAGCAAAAACTCTGGAGAACGGAGGCAACAATTTGTCTAGGCTCCGGCCGGCGATTGCGTCATCCCTGCATTCGAGTAGTAAACCAAAGAAACTGTCGGAGTGCTTCTTGCTGAGAGGAGTAAAAAGAGGGGGTATGAATCCCCGCGGGCGCCCGGGTTCGCCCGCGGCTGGGAGCTCATCAGGACCCGCGTATGTAAATGTGTAGTGAAGTGTGAAATATAATGTCTGGGTACGGCAGCACGTGTTAAATTCATTTTAGACTCGCAGGTTTCGTGTTAGCGGTGGATTTCTTACTTGCTCATTATTCTGAGAAAGGGGAAAGCACTAGGAAGCTACAAAAAAATAACAATAATTTTCGATATATAAAATGTTTTCATATCTCTATAGATCTTTAAGTCCCGCGCCTTGACGTAATGGTCTAAGGCATCCTGCCTAGGACTCGCGTTACGGAATGCACGCTGGTTCGAGTCCTCATGGGGAAAGAAATTTTGTCATGACATTTCGGCCAGTGTATGGGACCGGTGCCCACCCAGCATCGTGATACATTTGGGGAGCTAGGATAGGTAGCGAAATCCGGTTCCGAAAGCCAGCTATAGCGGCCAGCTAACCACACGATACCTCAATTCTGGTTGGATGATCGTCCACCTCTGCTTCGGCATGTAGGCGTGAGGCCAGCAGCCGGCTGGTCAGTCTTGGCCCTTCACGGCTGTAGCGCCACGGTTTATTATTATTGTTATTATTATTATTACTTATGGCTTTTAAGGAACCCGGAGGTACATTGCCGCCCTCACATAAGCCCGCCATCGGTCCCTATCCTGAGCAAGATTAATCCATTCTCTAGCATTATATCCCATCTCCCTCAAATCCATTTTAATATTGTCCTCCCATCTACGTCTCGGCCTCCCCAAAGGTCTTATTCCCTCCGGTCTCCCAACTAACACTCTATATGCATTTCTGGATTCGCCCATACGTGCTACATGCCCTGCCCATCTCAAACGTCTGGATTTAATGTTCCTAATTATGTCAGGTGAAGAATACAATGCATGCAGTTCTGGGTTGTGTAACTTTCTCCATTCTCCTGTAACTTCATCCCTTTTAGCCCCAAATATAATAATAATAATAATAATAATAATAGTAATAATAATAATATTATTATTATTATTGTTATTATTATTATTATTATTATTATTATTACTATTATAGATCTTTAAACTAGCAGGGAAATAGATTCTGTCTTACCGAAATAAATAATAAAATTGATTATTCACGAGTCAAAAAATATTTTGAAATTCTTTGAATGTTGTTAAGAAGTAAATTTAATGATGATGATCATGGTGATAATGATAATAATAATAATAATAATAATAATAATAATAATAATAGTTACATTACCGGTTGTTCTGTATGGTTGTGAAACTTGGATTCTCACTTTGAGAGAGGAATAGAGGTTACGGGGTTCGAAAATAAGGTGCTTAGAGGAAGTTACAAAACGCATAACTGCACGCATTGCATTTTTCGCCTAACATAATCGAAGAGGTGGATTCCAAAGTGTCCTAAGTCCATTTTTTAAGATTTTGACTTGCTTTATTCACATTCTAATTTATCCTTAAATTTATTTAACAGACTCTTACGTCCGGAATCTTTTACAGTGGAAAGACCAATCATGTCATGATTGCAGTTTATCTTGGGAAAGATAAATGCAGTAGCTTCCCGTTGCTTTCCGCACATCATTTAGAATTCGCACGTTTATCTTCTTTATTTTTCTTCCTATGAGCACAGTCTAGTATATACAGTCACGAAGCTCAATATGTAGTAAATATGCATCTATAGATAGTTGCTAACCACTAGGATCGCTAATATCGCCTCATTAAAGACAATGCGAAATAGTACCGGCACAGTATATTGTTTCTAGCACCCCTCAAAACTCAAGCTTCGTGGCTTTATATACTAAACTGTGCTATGAGCATCGTCTTTGTCTTGCTTGCATTTATCTTCATCTCATACTGTTCACAGCTATCATTTAGCCGCAGTAGTATATCCCTAACAACGCCATATCATGAAGAAATCTTATGCACTTTATTCTTCTCCCTTCCACTATCACGAGAATGGCTTTTTTAGTGACAAGATGATCGTTGAAAGTCGATGATAACTTCGAAGACAAGGAGGATGACAGTGAGGATATGGACAATGATAAGGATGATACTGTTGACTAAGATGTATGTAATCATGATGATAATGATGACAATTATGATGATATTTATTCTTAACTTCGTTCATTATATTATCTGAAACGTATACTCAAAATTCGTATAACTTATTTTCTAACATAATACGACATAAATTCCATACATATTTAGAGGCAACATACGTTGAAGATTTGTCCCTTCCTGTGCCTAGTCTTTGTTTGTAGAGAGGACGGCAGACAATATGAAACGAATCTACGAGTAGTTTAAACTGTTCGACCAGGACACTCTGCTTCAATTTGCTCAATTGAAAGCCACTTTCTGCAGTCTATCTGCCCTAATTTGATACGCACACAGTGCGCTCTATCTAGCGAGAAAGGCTTCCTCTCAGTATGGGAGTTATTGTTCTGAAACGGAGTGTAATAAATAACCAGATGTTGGTGTTTATTGTTATTATTATTATTATTATTATTATTATTATTATTATTATTATTATTATTATTTACTTACTTACTTACTGGCTTTTAAGGAACCCGGAGGTTCATTGCCGCCCTCACATAAGCCCGCCATTGGTCCCTATCCTGAGCAAGATTAATCCAGTCTCTATCATCATATCCCACCTCCCTCAAATCATTTTAATATTATCTTCACATCTACGTCTCGGCCTTCCCAAAGGTCTTTTTCCCTTCGGCCTCCCAACTAACACTCTATATGCATTTCTGGATTCGCCCATACGTGCTACATGCCCTGCCCATCTCAAACGTCTGGATTTTATGTTCCTAATTAGCCTATGTCAGATGTAGAATACAATGCGTGTAGTTCTGCGTTGTGTAACTTTCTCCATTCTCCTGTGACTTCATCCATCTCAGCCGCAAATATTTTCCTAAGCACTTTATTCTCAAACACCCTTAACCTATGTTCCTCTCTCAAAGTGAGAGTCCGAGTTTCACAACCATAAAGAATAACCGATAATATAATTGTTTTCTAAATTCTAACTTTCAGATTTTTTGACAGCAGACTGGATGATAAAAGCTTCTCAACCGAATAATAACAGGCATTTCCCTATATTTATTCTGTGTTTCATTACCTCCCGAGTAGCATTTACATTCGTTACTGTTGCTCCCAGGTATTTGAATTTTTCCACCTCTTCAAAGGAGAAATTTCCAATTTTTATATTTCCATTTCGTACAATATTCTCTTCATGAGACATAATCATATACTTTGTCTTTTCGGGATTTACTTCAAAACCTATTTCTTTACTTGCTTCAAGTAAAATTCCCGTATTTTCTCTAATCGTTTGTGGATTTTCTCCTAACAGATTCACGTCATCCGCATAGACAAGAAGCTGATGTAACCCATTCAATTCCAAACTCTCTCTGTTATCCTGGACTTTCCTAATGGCATACTGTAGAGCAAAGTTAAAAAGTAAAGGTGATAGCGCATCTCCTTGCTTTAGCCCACAGTGAATTGGAAACGCATCTGACAGAAACTGGCCTATACGGACTCTGCTGGGCGTTTCACTGAGACACATTTTAATTAATCGAACTAGTTTCTTGGGAATACCAAATTCAATAAGGATATACGAAATATTTCGACTAATTGAATCGTGTTGTATTTTATGAAAAATCTGAGAGCATTGGCACGAAGTTTTAGGGGCATGCTGTGTATTAAATTTAGTTAACAGTCATTTGAGGGACCTCATTAATATGAAGGCCTTGGATGAGATCTTAATAGCAGCTAAGACCCATCAGGGCCCGGCGCGGTGTTCCCTGCTAGGATAATGGGTTGCGCCATAAAGGTAGGTCAGTGTGCAAGTTTATCCGAGCATCTACTTCCATTTAGAATATTCGGGCAAGCCGCAGACGCGATCCGAGCTCTAATCTCCTCTAATACTATCTGTGTCAAGGATTCCGTGTGACAAAAAACACTTCACTTCAGAGCTCCCAACTTTTTAAAAAGGGGAAACCAGACACCGTGTGACAGCTGGGGATGCAATCTCAAATCACTTCGACATGGGCATTCATGGTATGCCACTCTATCGTCAAATTTGTGACGTATTTATCTACTTGTCTGCGCTTGTATGTCGTCAACAAATTCCATTGTAATATCTTACCTTCGGTCATCCGTCCATTCATGTGTCTTCACTCTTTATTTCCTTAATACATTTCCGTTCCTCTATTCTTTGTTTCCCTTTATTTTATTTTTTTTCTCTTTCATTTTATTTATCCCTTTCTTTATTATATTTCCCTTCTTCTTTTCTTACTTGTTTTACTCCTTAATCCATTGTTGCTTCCCTCTTCGCTGGCTTGCCTCCTTTCTTATTTCTTTCCTCGTTTGCTTGGTTGTTTGGTTCTTTGCTTTCTCCCTTCCTTACGCCTTTTGTGTTAATTTCCTTTACTTCAATTTACCTTCTATTTTTATTTTCTCTCATATTTTTCGTTATCTAATGATTAATTTTTTTTTCTTTCTTTGCTGTTCCTTTTGGTTTTGAATTTCCACCACAGCGAAGCACTACTTCCAATATTTTTTATTCTCTTATTATCTTCCTTGATTTAATTCATTCTACTAGATACTTGTTTGAGTGTTGACCTTTTATTTATTTATTTATTTATTTATTTATTTATTTATTTATTTAAATTTAAAAATACAGAACACAGAATATAATTACAACTATAGAAATAGAAATAAAATAATACAATCAATATAAAAAAGGAGATACAGTAATATTAACTAAATTTGAGGACCGGATGAGCAGCGCTCGTGTTCGGTCGCAGTTCAGATATTATATTATTAACTAGCCGTACCCGTGCGCTCCGCTGCACCCGTTAGAAATAAATATAAAGTAATTACATACTTAAAATAGGACATTTGATCCAGGGAATATTCGTGTTTGATAGAAGGATAAATCGTTTAATATGTTACTTAATTTGAATTGCATCCAAATAATTAAAATGCGATCATTTTGGTCCAGAGACACTCATTTGGTGCAATGACAATTCCTTCAACATGTTTCTTAATTTTTATTACATTCAACCACAGTTTAATGAAGATTGACATCATTTAGATTTAATGTGTATATTTTATTTTACTTGTTATAGGTTTCCATTGAATTATGGTAATAACTTAATTTTAACCCTTGTTTTCTACGTATTCAGTAAATGGCGCTGGGCCCACTATGGTTCTGAACCTTTCAAATAACTTATATTATATTATATTATATTATATTATATTATATTATATTATATTATATTATATTATATTATATTATATTATATCAGAAGTTACTGTAATAACAACACAGCATTATGTCCATGTAGAGAAGCTACACTTTCCAATGGCGAAATAATAATTAATTATACAAATCGGTTAATTTAGCTTCCGATATTACTTCATACAAACACAGAAACATTCTCTGTAGGCTATCTTTCATAGCTTTCGATTGTTGCTGTTCAAGGCTCCTTATAGACGAAGTCATTTGTGTTTTATTTCATTACACGACCTTAGACGGCAGTTATTTTAATTTTAAAAATCATTTATCTCGTTAAATATTGGTCCTATCAAACTTTTTCAAGGAATAAAACTTATCGAAAATTATTTTTAAAGAAACTTTTGTTACGTAACATTTTTCACAAAAATCAATAATAAGCGAGATATTTCGATTTATTTAATTCAGACCCCCTTATAACCCCCCTTTTAAAAGTATTTTGAATGCCATATAGCCTGAAATCTAAGTTACAACGAACTTAATTTATATTCCAATTTTCATCGAAATCCGTTCATCCATTATCGCGTGAAAAGGTAACAAACATACAGACAGACAGACAGACACACAAACAAAAATTTCAAAAAAGTTATTTTCGGTTTCAGGGTGGTTAATTATATATGTTAGGACCAATAATTTTTGGAAAATCGAAAATTACCAGAAAAATTTCGGCTACAGATTTATTATTAGTACAGATAAGCGTATAAGAGAATATACAAAGTAAAATAAAATAGGAACTAAAATTAAAATTACAGCTACACTGAAATTTTATTATATAATAGGCCTATATTAATATAAGAGGAATATAGAAAATGAAATAAAATAAAATAAGAAATAAAAATTAAAATAACAGTGGCAATGAATTTATATATTATAATATTAACGTAGGGAAGATTAATATCGTACGTGAATAAAGTAGGACAACAAAAAAAAAATATAAATTCCAAAATTATAGAATACAAATATAACATAGGCTGATTAATTCATACACATAGGCTATAAATTTATTTAATCAAATTGAAGACATTAACACGTTTCTAATTTTCTTGTTATATGTTAGTGGGTTACATGTTAGAAGTCCTGGGTGTAATTTAGCTAAAGAATTATACAACCGAGGGCCAAATTAATGCTATGCTTTAGACCAGCAGATGTGAGACATTTAGGTTCTACTAATGTTGAATTATTATTTCGTCTTGTGTCATGATTATGTGCCTGTAATATAAACTTATTACTATCTTGTTTTCTTTCCTTTACATCAGTTTACTCTTTTTTCTTCTCCTTATATTCCTACTCACTTTCATGATAATTCATTTCTCTTTCTTTTCAGTGTTCTTCACTTTCTTGTATGATTGCTTGTCTGTCTACTCACTTTCTTGTGCTTATTACTTCTACTACATTCCTTTTGTTTTTAATATCGCGTGTTTGATCGCCGTTTCTTACCTTGCTCTATTTTCTTCATAACAATTTGCCACGTTTTCGGTTTTCCACTGTCATAATAATAATAATAATAATAATAATAATAATAATAATAATAATAATAGTAATACTTACTTACTTACTGGCTTTTAAGGAACCCGGAGGTTCATTGCCGACCTCACATAAGCCCTCCATCGGTCCCTATCCTGAGCAAGATTAATCCAGTCTCTATCATCACATCCCACCTCCCTAAAATCCATTTTAATATTATCTTCCCATCTACGTCTCGGCCTCCCCAAAGGTCTTTTTCCCTCCGGCCTCCCAACTAACACTCTATATGCATTTCTGGATTCGCCCATACTTGCTACATGCCATGCCCATCTCAAACGTCTGGATTTAATGTTCCTAATTATGTCAGGTGAAGAATACAATGCGTGAAGTTCTGTGTTGTGTAACTTTCTCCATTCTCCTGTAACTTCATCCCTGTTAGCTCCAAATATTTCCTAAGCACCTTATTCTCAAACACTCTTTATCTATGTTCCTCTCTCAAAGTGAGAGTCCAAGTTTCACAACCACAAAGAACAACCGGTAATATAACTGTTTTATAAATTTTAACTTTCTAATAATAATAATAATAATAATAATAATAATAATAATAATAATAATAATAATACAGGAAGTTTCAGAAATACTTTGACAAAACTTAGGGGCTTGTTCCTCACACCAAAACAAGAAAAGGGTTCATATAAACATAATGTCTGAAAATCCCTAGTTTTTTAGTTATTAATGAAAGAACGCAATGAAGCATCTGTTAGATATTGTCAGCTTGGTAGCAAGTGTTGGCACGTTAATCAATTCAGAAACTCATAGCAATGAAAGTTTACGTTCAGCACGTTTCGAGGCACAATCCTACAACTTAACTAAGTTTGTAACCGATAATAACATTCATTTTGTTAGATAATCGAATGATGTTATCGATACAGGTCTGCTGATGCACCCATTGTATCCTAGATGGCTATGCGTTGCCAAGGAGTCCATGATCCGACGAGTGTATGCGTGTGTGGAAGCAAGAGGAGAACATTTCGAACATTTGTTACGAGTTTCTGAATTGATTAACGTGCCAACACTTGCTACCAAGCTGACAAGATCTAACAGATGTTTCATTATGTTCTTTCATTAATAACTAAGGAACTAAGGATTTTCGGACATATGTTTATATGAACTTCTTTTTCTTGTTTTGGTCTAAGGAACATGCCCCCAAGGTTTGTCAAAGTATTTCTTAAATACCCTGTATAATTCATTTTTATTTGTTTTCACTTTCCTTTCGCTTCAAATTGGTACTACACAGTAACATTATTCTCTTGCTACCTTGCAAGCGATCTTGTTTCCATCCCTTATATTACATTCTTATTTGTTCTGTATGTCATTTGAATTTCTTCTTTTTTTATTTATATCTATGTACTTTTTATTTTCTTTCCCCTTAAATTCTTCTACTTAATTATTTTTGTAATTAATTTTCCTCTCTCTCTCTCTCTCTCTTGAGTTCTTTTTTGTTTAAATTTCCATTGCAGAAAAATATAATAGTATTTATATTTTTGGTTTCTTACTTGGTCGTTAGATTTTTTCTTACTTTTTTGTTTTCGTCTCCTGTATTAGCCTCTGGCTACATTCTTGCTTGTTTGATTCTTAGTTTGTTGCAGATTTATTTGGTCTCTTTTACTTTCTCTCTATCTTTCTCTATACTTTCGTTATAATTAATCTCCCTTTTAATTTAGTATTCTTTCACTTCAATTTTCCATCATAGAGAAATACTGGTCTTCATATTTTTGTTTGGTTGTGCGCTTTCTTGTTTTAGTCTCTCCTAGTGTGTTCCTCCTATCTCCCTCTACATTTTTGTCATAATTTCGCTTTCATTTTAGTTTAATTTTCCTTTAACGATAGAGTGATGATCAGGCTTCGAGACTTTGGACCCGATACAATAAGTTTACTGTGCTTGAACTATAGGTTGTTGATTCGCTGCAGGTACTGAAAGGTAGAGATCTGTTGAGATAACAACGTTGCTATTTAGAATAGATTACGGTAGTATGGGGGAACGCACACATATGGACATTCTGAAAGTAAATATACATTACACAATGACAATGTCAAAAGAATGTGAAAAGCATTTGTTCTCCTGTCTTTTATAAGCATTTGTGCTTAATTATACACAGCGTTAATGGTGGAAATAAACATGTAGCAATAATTTCTTCATTTATCCTATTGGTCGTCTTTAGGAAGTGCAGTTACAGTACCGAATTGCAATGTACTACAAAATACATTTTCAGTGTCTGAAACGTAAATCTTTTTCAGTTGTCTACCAAACACAGTTTGTACTGTGAACAGCTGCGCTCTACGTCGCATGACTTTATAGGAGCAAAACGGAAAAACCTAACATCATTGCAGTCTCTAAGAGACAGTCCTTTATTCTCGGGTGACTCTATGTCTACTAATTTACTGTTTATGTTACACAATGTTCCATATCCGTTATTTTTACATAAAATTGATTTCCACTTCCGTTTTACACGTTTAGTAACCGGTGTACTTGGTGTCTCATTAAATCTCTGTGTAATTTCCTCAACTAATTTGAGGGCTTCCAGCATCTCTTGCTCTGACTTTTCTAACCGTGTAATAGTTTCAGACACAGTTTGAAAATAGGTTTGTATGAAAACCAAATTATTCATCAGAACCTTCAAATCCAGAGCGTTTTTCTTTGCGTATTTGTTGGCATTCATTTTACAGTACCCCCACCCACTGTACGCTTTACCAGCATACTCAGTACGCCGTTATGCGGATTTCCCACTGAACTGCTCTATCGGGTCCGAAGTCTCGAAGTTTGGTGATGCTAATACTCTTAATTTTCTTACTTTCTTGTTTGGTTTCTTGCTTGCTTTCTTGATTTCATTACTTCTACTAGATTCTTGTTACACGTTTGATTAATTAATTGATTTATAGGTTTTTTTTTATAAGTTTGCTGTCTCGTTTGCTCTGTTTTGCATATCTGTTGACTTTCTTCTATAATTACCCTTACTTTTATAATCAAATTTTCTTTCATCTGAGTTTATTCGTGCAATTAATTTCCAACACACAACTTTTACTTTGTTACTTGCTTTCTTGCTTGTTTTCATCCCTTCTCCTAAATTCTTTCTCTATGTTTATTTTTTCATTCCCATGCCTTTGCTGTCCTGCTTTATGTTGTTTGTATCCATTTATCCTCTTCCTTTCCTCTTTCTTAACTTCCTCCGTAACTTTGTAATTATTTTTCTTTTAATTTTACTTTCTTACCTGAAATTTTGACAACAGCAATACTTTTATGGAGCATAAATTAAAAAAAAAACTATTGTAGCTGATGCCACATGATTTTACAATTATAATTAATTTTTTCATATTAAGAAATTGATCATGATATAGAATTACCAACAAACCAGTCATAATTACTAATGCTACAGTTAGAGCTGACCTTACAGCCAATCCATCACTCTTCTAAAAGCAGTTGTTCCTCTGGCAAACAGTTTGTAGCTGACTTATGTGTCTGGTCGTCAAGAGTACGCTGAGGCATTTTCATGACTCGGCTAAGTAAACACTCGAGTGAATTAAGGATGTATCTTTAAACCATGTCAATTCATAAATCTTCACCTCCCATTCATTACAGGAGGAGTCGATCTCAAAGAAATAAACATACGGGCAACGGGACGTCGTCGTTTTGGAGTGCATTATGGTAATGGATCTTGCTGTCCTTTTCTGTTGAAATAATTAACAATGTTTAAACTTATGAATACTTGAGTTTCTATTTCTTTACTTTAGGTCTTCGAGTTTTCTACTAACTCTGTAATCCTAGAGTAATAACTGTACCGCGGAATTTCATGCAATTGTATGTTTTTATTTATATATTTATTTTATTTATTTATTTTTTAATAATTCGCACATAAAATATGATATAAACAGATAAAACTTTAGCTCACCCCTGAAAGAGTAGAACTCGTGCTCAGGACGGGTTGAAAAAGTACCGATATATCTTTGTCGAGCATTATTTTTACTTCGGAATATGTATCATATAACTTTCTTGTGTTAAATTCTAACGTACCTGGTTTACATGTTTCGACCTTTTATGGGTCATCCTCCGAACTGGTCGTTATTGGTCTTGGCGCCTCTTGTTTTGTTTCCTGTGAGGGTGTGTTCGTGTGGTGTAATGTAGAGTCAAAAATTGTGTGTGTTCTGAAATTGAGTTGTGTGTTGAGAATCTCATTGGGGTGTGTTTTTGTGTGCCTGTATGTTTCATATTGTTCTAGTGTGTTTAGTTTCTGGCTTTTTGATGGGATGTGTAGTATTTCCATGTCTGTGTTGATGTCTCTGTAGGTGTGGTTAGCATTTGTAATGTGTTCTGCATATGTGGAGGTGTTTTGTAACTAGAAACCAGTAACCAGAAACTAAACACACTAGAACAACATGAAATATACAGACACACAAAAACACACTCCAATGAAATTCTCAACACACAACTCAATTTCAGAACACACACACTCTTTGACTCTACATTACACCACGCGAACACATCCTCACAGGAAACAAAACAAGAGACGCCAAGACCAACAACGACCAGTTTTGAGGATGACCCATAAAAGGTCGAAACATGTAAAACAGGTACGATAGAATTTAACACAAAGTCATATAACACATATTCCGAAGTGATAGTGTTAAAAGTTGTGTAATCAAGATGTATGATTTTTACGTTCGAAGGCAAGTTTATTTTGCATAAATGCATATTTCGAAGGTTTTCCCTTTTAAGTGCATATTTAAATGCATATATTAACATCTTCCCTTGTTATTCCCCATTTATTATCTAATTCCAAAATTTCCCTCTGATAAAAAATAAGAATTATTTTCAAGAAATATAAAACATATGTGAGAAATAACCAAACTTACAAGCATGCACCAGTCACATCATATGATGTCGAGAGATCGTTCTGGGCATTTAAACAAATTTTGACAGATCAAATTTAAATTATAATTTATTTAACGACGCTCGCAACTGCAGAGATTATATCAGCGTCGCCGGATGTGCCGGAATTTTGTCCCACAGGAGTTCTCTTACATGCCAGTAAATCTACTGACATGAGTCTGTCGCATTTAAACACACTTAAATGCCATCGACCTGGGCCGGGATCGAACGCGCAACCTCGAACATAGATGGTCAGCGCTATGCCGGCTACGCTACCGAGGCCGACAATTTTGACAGATAAGAGGAGAAGTTTCGCAATAGAAACCTGGAGAATCATTGGCTATTTATTGCCATAATAATAGCATAGACGGTTTTTATGTAGATTTAATTTAAAAACCACTAATTTTAAGCCATTGAACGATGCGAACTGATTGCAACATTTCCAGAGGGAGAGGTTCACCTAGGGCAGTCTTGTGAAGGTCACTCGCTACTATGAGAGGGTTGTGGCTGGCGTAGCAATTGTAGCAGTCTTGGTGTCACTTGTGAGGTTCAGGTGTAGAAAAGTGTTTGTAGGCCTATTTGATCGTCGAAATTACCGAAAAGGGGGTTCTTTCGGTAGTTAGCCTCCCTATTTGGTCCCAGCTTCGACTCTAAGGAATATGGTTACCTTTACTACTACCACTATCAGTACTAACTTACTAGTGTTTTAAAAATGAGCGATGTGGTTGTTTATAGCCCTATTTGACGTCTACTGCCGAAAATATATTTTTCAGTCTCTCTTATTTAGAGAATATTAGCATTAACTGTAATTACTAGGGACCGGATTTGTAGATTTTTACCTATTTTTTTCCTTGCTTCTGATGTTCTAATTTCTTCAATACTTTTTCGAATCATGATCATAGGAGTCGAATATGTGAATTCTGTTGAACCTAAAAAAAAAAAAAAAAAAAAAAAAAAAAATTGGGCCTTAGTACCTAAAACAAAACCTAAATCATTGTTGAACTTACCATCATCTATCAAATAAACAGGATTTAGATTTCTCGTTATCGTACAATATGTACAAGAAAAAGTTATATACAGCAATAGTTTCATGATATGTTAAATTCTAGTTGCATGTTAGTTATAGTTATAATCAGATATCCTACTAATTGGAACACGTGTTCTGTAGTAGCGAATTTCTTAAATAAATAAATTAAGCCTATTAGGCCTACTATATAATACTGTATACTGAATTTATTAACATAGTGTTATATTTACTCTGTAATTTGCCAATTATAGCTACATTTTACATTTTTGGCTATGATATCTATACTTAACTCATTTAAATTTATTTTTATTTCGTATTTTTCATTTATATCTATAATAATAATAATAATAATAATAATAATAATAATAATAATATTTATTAATACTATACACTTGAGCTACATTAGGCATTGCAGCCCGAAAGAGCAGAAGCTCGTGCTCGGGCGCAGTTCAGATCAGTTATACAAAATATATCACAAAATTACGAGAGTTCATTCAGCACAATCACATTAATAAATGGTAAAATACATACAGCATGTAATAACAGGGTCTATATACAAATAGAAAATACAGAAGTACATGAATATTAGAGTAACAATTTTAACTCAATTAGCTTAAACAATTAAATAATTAATCTGATTTGTTTCTTAAATCTATGTGTGTTAAGTGTACTTAGCTCAGGGTAAGCTCTAATTAATGTATTATATATTTTGGGTCCAAAATCTATCTATATCTATATCTATGTTTTTTATTTAGGTAGTATCTATTTGTTTTTTTTTAATTTTTAATTTGTAATTGCACTTGTATCTTGCATTTTTTTCTCTTTTATCTCTTTTTTCATGTTATATGCAATTCTATGTTTTTTTTAACAAATCTGTACAGTCTATCGTAATTGGGGCTTTGCCCTGTTATAGAAATAAATAAATAAATAAATAAATAAGCATTATCCTGTATTTACTGCGTTATATATATATATATATATATATTGATTTTTTTATTTTGAGAGAAATATCAATACATTTCGAGAGAGAGAGAGGGAGAGAGAGAGAGAGAGAGAGAGAGAAGAAAGAAAACACAAGACGTGGAAGAGGCTGCCTCAATCTCTAAGGCAAAATCTGTACTTAGCAGTGACAACATCTATGGATTCCTTGCTTTCCTCAAGGCACATTTCAGTGACCTTCCAAAATATATTGAGTACTTGGAAAAATGCAATTGGTGTCATTGACTCGCTTGTACAGAAACAAGTACCAGGAACCGTGGGTGAAGCCGTCACATTAAAACCGAAGAAAGTATTGCAGAGGAATCCAGGATTTCAAAAAATGAAAAATGTGTTCTTCATTCTCCATGGGGAAAGCTTCAATTATCAGTTACCATCGGTACCTGCTGCAGTGGCAGCGATGAAATTTGCACCTATGACGTCATGTGCTGCCAAAAAACATTTTCGGACTTCAAACGTATTTTGAGAGACAATAGAAAAAACTTCTCAGTCGATAATCTTGAAAAGTATTTGGTCATATATTGTAATCAGAAAGAGTAGCAGTAAATAATATTGTTTTGCTTGTTTGTTACTTTTTGAAATAGTTCTTGATCTGGTTTGAAGAAATTCAGTTCAAAAGTTGTGTGTACTGTACATTTTATCTATTGAAAATTGAAATTTATGTAGTTATATCAAGGCAAGTTATATTATATAAAATGTTAATTGTTATAATAATTTATTGAAACTTCAAATATTGTTAAAGGGGAAGGAGCAAAAAATTTCAAATCTTATAAATTTAGATAAATGGTTTGGTTCTTGAAAAGGTCAGTTTCGTGGCCCATGTTGCCTTAATAAATATATTTATTGTTTTAAGAATAACTGTAAGGATACGTTGTTAACGATCTGGCAGTTTTTGCGACCCCTTTCACAGGTTGGACATGAAACCTAAAAAAAATCTACTTCACTTAGCCCTAAAACCTAAAATGACCTTTATTCTCGACCATGCCGAAATGTAGTAATTATACACTGGTAGCAGCCCTTTAATGGACCTCATTAAAGTACACCCATTCATTAAAGTTCAGGTGTTTCACCAATCAGAAAATACCATTGTAGCAATATGAAAGCGCAAGTATCGATTATTCTCAGATATGCAATCGAAAGACAACTAGTTTTGTTACTATAATAATTAGCGTTAATTGTAAATAATATTCAAATAAATTCAATTTGTCATCTCGTTTTTCAATGTCTAATTCAATTTCAAGGTTATATCGAGATTAATGTTTATTTTACTCTCTAGATTATATCAAGGTCAATGTCGACATTTGTTTCTCGGAAAAAATCAATACTTTCGCGTCTGCGCACATCTCACAATTTACGAGGTATTGCACAAGGTCAGTTCCGCTCCTCAGTCAGATAAGAATTATATGAATACTTATGAATAATTTCAAGTTAGAAATATGATCCAGCATAAAAAGTCGTATGAAACTTGGCTATAGTGGTAATTAAGACGCTCGTATGAAAATTATGAAACTCGCTTGCGCTCGTTTCATAAACATACTCGCGTCTTAATTATTACCATTATAGGCTCGTTGCATAATGTACTATTTTAAAAAGCTAAATATCCGGTGCCTAGTGATTACCAATAGCATGGATAGCAAGATTCCAGACAGAACTGAACATCTGGGCTTCAAGCGATACAAAGAAATAAATCTCGAGGGCCTCGGTCGATTGTTGTTGCCTTGTTGCTGTGAACACGCGTCTGTTGAAACACGTGCGTGTGTATTTTTCATTAGAAGGAGCTTGCCTCGAGAGTTGGGTCCATTAAGAATACTGCTGGATTTGTTGGTCAACACGAGTCTAGTTCCTAGTTTTGCAGTTCCATTAGCGGTCGGTTCCGGATGCCGGAGGACTCAGGGGAGCTATGGCACTTCTGTTTTGTGCCACAGTTCCTTCAGTCCCATAACGATCTGTAGAGAAAAAGAAAAAGTTGCTCATTGAACTTTAGAATAGAAATAAGCCTTTAATCACTGTGGGTGCAAAGTTATGAACACGATCCAATTGACATATTGATGTGATTGTTTGATGTCGTCGCTGTTATTCCAAAAACTCACCGAGATTCATTGGCGTAATGTCTTGGATAGATGTTGTATCGGCGATTTTTGTCATTGTTATTCTGTTACCATGTTGATTAAATTGTAATGCATTGAAATATTCAAATAGTTTTTGTGTAATAAATGGTTTTAGTATTAAGATTATGAGGATTTGTGTGTTTATTTTTGTAAATTTCAATTAATTCCAAAATATATTTAACGTTTTGCCTTTACAGTTTATGTGTAACTGAATAACAACTACACCCATTTTACGTGTTCAAACAGCACTTTTTAACCAATTTTATAAATTGTTTTTAACTCTTTTAATTGTATACTTACATGGAACCAACAATAGTCTACAAGCATGCTTTATATCACTTTTTTATTTCAGATATTTCTTGACGAAATCTTTCCCCGTGCTCGTCGCTTACCGCTCCAAGGTTTGAGGAAAGAAATCCGAATGAGAATGTAAAAAGTATATTTTGAGAGACACATTACATTCCATTTTCTCATATATGCTTAACATGGTTTCCACAACAAGTTCGGTGTAGTTGTCTGCCCTAGAATTTCCAAGGAAATTTGAGCAAACATCTTTGTAAGCGCGGCATGCCAATTTTTTTGTAACGGAAAGTTTTTCCTCAAAGAGTCAGCCATAACTTTGTGAATTTGTTAACAGATGGAAATGCCCTCTTTTAATTTGCCTTCACTCAAACTGGTAAATTTTTCTTTTGAGTACTGAAAAACACATCCTTGTTTGTTCATTGCGTAGACCTCACTTTGAACTGTTACGAAATTTATTTAATAGAAGAGACCAATATCTGTTTATTTATTAGAAGTACAAAAGAACATGCAAAAAATCATAAGAAACCTGAAATCTATACTAATAATAAATCTGTAGCCGAAATTTTTCTGGTAATTTTCGATTTTCCAAAAATAATTAGTCCTAACATATATAATTAACTACCCTGAAACCGAAAATCGCTTTTTTGAAATTTTTGTTTGTATGTCTGTCTGTCTGTCTGTATGTTTGTTACCTTTTCACGCGATAATGGCTGAACGGATTTCGATGAAAATTGGAATATAAATTAAGTTCTTTGTAACTTAGATTTTAGGCTATATGGCATTCAAAACACATTATTTAAAAGGGGGGTTATAAGGGGGCCTGAATTAAATAAATCGAAATATCTCGCTTATTATTGATTTTTGTGAAAAATGTTACATAACAAAAGGTTCTTTAAAAATAATTTGCGATAAGTTTTATTCCTTAAAAAATTTTGATAGGACTGATATTTAATGAGATAAATGAGTTTTAAAGTTAAAGTAACTGCCATCTAAGGCCGTGTAATGAATTAAAAAACAAATGACTTCGTCTATAAGGGGCCTTGGACAGCAACAATCGAAAGCTATGAAAGATAGCCTACAGAGAATGTTTCTGTGTTTGTATGAAGTAATATCGGAAGCTAAATTAACCGATTTGTATAATTAATTATTATTTCACCATTGGAAAGTGTATTTTCTCTAGATGGACATAATGCTATAATGTTATTAGAGTAACTTCTGATATAATATAATATAATATAATATAATATAATATAATATAATATAATATAATATAATGTAATATAATATAATATAATATAATATAATATAATATAATTTATAATGTAATGTAATATTATATAATATAATTTAAGTTATTTGAAGGGTTCAGAACCATAGTGGGCCAAGCGCCATTTACTGAATACGTAGAAAACAAGGGTTAAAATGAAGTTATTACCATAATTAAATGGAAACATATAACAAGTAAAATAAAGTATACACATTAAATCTAAATTATGTCAATGTTCATTAAACTATGGTTGCATGTAATAAAAATTAAGAAACATGTTAAAGGAATTGTCATTGCACCAAATGAGTGTCTCTGGACCAAAATGATCGCATTTTAATTATTTGGATGCAATTTAAATTAAGTAACATATTAAACGATTTATCCTTCTATCAAACACGAATGTTCACTGGATCAAATGTTCTATTTTAATTATGTAATTATTTATATTTATTTCTAAGGGGTCCAGCTTAGCGCACGGCGCTAGTAAATAATAAACTTATAAAATGCATTAGCTTTTGTTTTGGTTTACAACCCCCCAACCCGCTTCAGGTGTTTCCTGGGGGAGCACTTATCGAAAAGTGAAATCATCGTATATCTTAAAAACCTTCCGTGATACGAAAAAAAGATGCATTTTCGGAATCAGCGCACACCAAACCATACGGGGCACATTGCTTTTAAGTCTGAGAAAGATTCTTGTTGTTCATTTGTTGTTTAGTCAAATAAACGAAGACAGGTCTGAACACAAGTGACACCAAGAAGGAACACTTATGAGGCAACTAGGTCAGGAGGTAATGGGGTAGGATGGCCAATTCCTTTCCCCCTCCATTGCATATACCGCTGACTTGCTACATATTACATTACACTAGTTAGATTGCAGATGCATAGAAACATTTTTGTGCGAGATCGTGCGTATTTGCTTGTTTTCTGCACAGAACCAATACGCGGTAAGTGTGAAATACCACATTCAGTATTCCCAACGTAACACACATAACAATTTCCCTCTTCTTACCGCTTAAGCGCGACATTCATTTTACTGCTTTAGGCTTTTAACATATTATTTTTAGAGACGTTTAGCATAGTAATAATTATAAATTGGAAACTTACCACTGCAATTTCACCTAAATTGCAATCTTAATTATTGTTTTTAAATATTTAAAAAAATTAAGTAAAGTCTACTACTCCACGAAACTTATTACATTCCTGATACAAGTAACATTAAGGAAGCCGTGAAAAAATCAACGAGATACCAGATGCCGATGTTATTACTGCAATATGTTATATAAATAATATTGTTAAAATACTAAAATGAAAAATAAATCATTACATAACCTTACCTTTTGTTTTAAGTTCGCATTTATAGACTGGGGAAAAAAAAAAGACAGACGTATATCACGGCCTGCTGGAGTATAGATATTTTTGTTTTCTAAAGTTGCCGTCATTAAACAGAAACCAAGATGGAGATTTCATTGCAACTAATTATAAATTCGTCTTTCAGGTACGTAATAAACGATCTTCGCACAAAATAATGTACGATACACGAGTGGTATGTTTGTTTTCATGTTCTCGGAAATTAAAAAAGCTCAACTACGTTTCGCTTTTTCAATCTTTTCCTCGAACATGAAAACGTCAACATACCGCTCTTGTAACGTATATTACTCTGACATACTGTATATCGTCAAGTGAGATGTACTGTCTGATAATAGATGTACAGTAGTGGCAAAAAAAACCGGACCGACTCTTGTAGCTGATTTCAGAGCCTTGTTCACTCCAGAGCACGGTAGACTGGTAAGTAAGTCTTTCGTGGTTCGAATCCTGCTAGAGAAGGTAACTTTTTTTTGTTCCTTAATCAAATTTATTCCCAATACTTTTCGATTGCAGCGATATTTTAACTTACTATTCCCAGAACATGAATTTTATCAGCAATCGAAAAGTATTGGGAATAAATTTGAATAAGGAACAAAAAAAGTTTCCTTCCCAGGCTGGATTCAAACCACGAAAGTCTTAGTTACCAGTCTATCGTGCTATGGAGTGAACAAGACTCTGAAATCAGCTACAAGGGTCGGTCCGGTTTTTTTTGCTACTACTGTACATATCAACCAGAACCTCAATCAGAGGATTGTTGCCCAATGTAACGGGCCAAATATAGTGGCATTACTTCTCAAGGATCAATCGATACTGTAAGTATCGTTACTATTTCTTCGATATTATGAGATATCGATACTCAATACGGGATTCGGTATGATGCCAAGTAAGATGGCTTAAAATGCAGTATCTCAAAATCTTTAGTTCCGGATAAACACTGAGGTATTGGCAAGTGTTTATAGCAATTTTGTACACCAGTGCACATAATCCTTTACGAGTTCAATGTCATATCAAGAACATACCGATGTAAGAAACATACTTTTGTTACATGTGGGGTTACAATTTGGTTTAATTTTGAGAATGTAACAACTTCAAAACTCGATGTGGCGAAAGTGCTTGTATTTTTGTTAACTCATATTATAACCTCGGGCTTCTAAATGTTATTAAATTACATTTACACTTCAGAGATTCTGTGTCCAGTATATGTTTTAATACATACCGTCGTAATAGACTAAACCCATACACGTTTTTTGCTACTTAACGTATGACAAGTGCCAACAGTCTGCTACAGGTCTTTGTAATTCTGGGCTTTAATATTTTATCGCTGTTTTAATACAAGCTAGCACACTTCTCAGTAAGAAGTTTCAACCAGGGGTGTGTAAACGTATTTTTTTTGTGCTTACTTACATAGAAAACGAATTCTTTTAACATAGGTTAGTTATTACTACGCAATAAATTATACTTGTTTGCATGCTTTACATAATATACGTAAAAATAAGCCAACGTTAAGAAGCGAAAATCCCGAGAGCCAGACGAAACTACTCTGCGTTACCCCCCGCGTTCTATCGGCCGAAAGATAATCTGACCATTCTGTACTATATGCTGTAAATTTTTTTAGTTGGTTATTTAACGACGCTGTGTGAAGTACTAGCGTCGATGAGATTGGTGATAGCGAAATGGTATTTGGCGAGATGAGGCCGAGGATTCGCCGTAGATTACCTGGCATTCACCTTACGGTTAGGGAGAACCTCGGAAAAAACCCAACCAGGTAATCAGCCCAAGCGGGGATCGAACCCGCCCCCGAGCGCAACTTCAGACCGGCAGGCAAACGCCTTAACCGACTGAGCCACGCCGGTGGCTATGCTGTGAATGATTTACGTAACAAAAATATTTAACATAAATTTACAATACTTGCATGGATACAAGATATTACTATTGATGGCTTACAGTTAAATTAAGTATTTCATTTATAGTGCAGAATTACGGGAGTTATTTTACATATTTTCAAGGTCTCTATTCTTAGCAACAGTAACAAATATAAATGGCACTTGGGAGGGAATTAAACGCTGAATAAATATGGGAAATGCCTGTTATTATTCGGTTGAGAAGCTTTTGTCATCCTGTCTGCTCTTAGAACAGCTGAAAGTTACAATTTATAAAATAGTTATATTACCGGTTGTTCTGCTTGGTTGTGAAACGTGAACTCTTACTTTGAGGGAGGAAAAGAGATTAAGGGTGTTAGAGAATAAGATGTTTAGGAAAATATTTGGGACTAAGATGGATGAAGTTACAGGAGAATGGAGAAAGTTACATAACGTAGAACTGCACGCATTGTATTCTTCACCTGACATAATTAGGAACATTAAATCTAGACGTTTTAGTTGGGGAGGGCATGTAGCACGTATGGGCGAATCCAGAAATACATATAGCCATTAGTTGGGAGGCCGGAGGGGAAACAAACCTTTGGGGAGACCGAGACGTAGATGGGAGGCTAACATTAAAATGGACTTGAAGGAGGTGAGAAATGCATTTCTGGATTCGCCCATACGTGCTAAATGCCCTGACAATCTCAGACATTTGGATTTCATGTTCCTAATTATGTCAGGTGAAGAATACAATGCGTGCAATTCTGCGTTGTGTAATTTTCTCCATTCTCCTGTAACTTCATCCCTCTTATCACCAAATATTTTCCTAAGCATCTTATTCTCAAACACCCTTAATCTCTTTTCCTCCCTCAAAGTAAGAGTCGAAGTTTCACAACCATACAGAACAATCGGTAATATAAGCCTAACTGTTTTACAAATTCTAACTTTCAGATTTTTTGAAATGATTTAACAATCGAAGTTTTTCAAATTGCATGACGTACGAGGCGTGTTCTTAAAGTAAGTTCCAAAAGGGTGTAGAAAGTAAACGGGAAAATATTTACAAACCATTTTTGTAGCATTGTATTCCCCACACTTCAATTACTTCTCAACATAATCTCCACCATTATTGAGGCATTTACCGAGTCGTGGCACAAGTCTTTCTATCCCCTCATTGTAGAATTCACCCGCCTGCGATGCGAACCACTCCGCAACATTTGTGGAAAATTCAAGGAAAGCGAAGAAATTGTGAACCTCCTGTCCTCATGAATTTTTTCATCGACAGCACGCACCAAATCTTCATTGATCAAAGATGGCCGACCGGTATGCTGCTCGTCATGCACAGAGATGCGGCACTCGTTGAACTCTCTAACCCATCTCCTGACCATTCCATCACGAATGGCATCATCACCATACACCTCACAAAGTTGATGATGAATGTCATCTGGTTTGATGTTTCTCGCATTCAAGAAACAGACCGCATCTCACAGTCGGCGGGGTGCTCGATCACTTTAAACATTTCATCTGATCACAACTAACCACACACACGGACTGAAGCTCTGAAACTGCATGCACAGCTTGTCTGAGGACTGAAGAAGAAAACACGCATGCGCAAAATAACGATTGCAGCGATGCGACAGCTATAATTGAAAATGGAACTTACTTTAAGAACACGCCTCGTAGATTTTGAAAAATAGCAGACCTGTAGCAGGAATTCATTTTTCGACAGACATGACATCTGGTGTAGTTTGTCCATCCCTGACCCACACATTTTGCTGTCGAGCTTCACTGGCCACAATGGACAGTGGTGCCCAGCTCAACGGCTCGATAAAAATTGCTGATGTTAACGTTTTATTATAGCATAAAAACAGGCATTGAATATTTCGACTCTTTTTGGTGAGACTTTTAATAGCTCTGCAGAATTACGTGCCTCTTCAATTCAGAGTGACTTCGGTGTTGCAAAATCGGTATTCAAAAAGTGAACCAACTGTTTCATTGTAGAGAAAATTTAGCAACTAGCGTGAAGAAAGAACGTCACTAAAAGATATACTGTATAATAATAATAATAATAATAATAATAATTATTATTATTATTATTATTATTATTATTATTATTATTACTGTCATTATTGTGTTAAGTTTTATATTCCTTCATTTAATTTTACTTAGCATAATCTATAGTATAGTATGTCGTATAAATTCATTGCCATTTTAACATGTGTGACAAGCTGTAGAATTAACATAATCTAGAACCTGTGAACTCAATACCAAAAATAAATACTTTTCACGCGCATGTAATGGATAATAGGCCTCCGCTTGACAGTTAATTACAGTGTTGCCGACGTATGGCTCCGGCTTGTAACTGAAGAAGGCTTTGGTATAGTGTGAAGACATAAATGAAAAGAAATTATAGTTATTCGATAAATCCTCTGTCGCTTTTGAATTTTAGTTTGTTTTTTTTTTACTTCATCTTGTATTTCATCAGTTCATCACATGAGTAATTCAATTTATTATATTATAATTGGGCTTACTTACTTACTTACAAATGGCCTTTAAGGAACCCGAAGGTTCATTGCCGCCCTCACATAAGCCCGCCATCGGTCCCTATCCTGTGCAAGATTAATCCAATCTCTAACATCATACCCCATCTCCTTCAAATCCATTTTAATATTATCCTCCCATCTACGTCTCGGCCTACCTAAAGGTCTTTTTCCCTCCGGTCTCCCAACTAACACTCTATATGCATTTCTGGATTCGCCCATGCTTGCTACATGCCCTGCCCATCTCAAACGCCTGGATTTTAAGTTCCTAATTATGTCAGGTGAAGAATACAATGCGTGCAGTTCTGTGTTGTGTAACTTTCTCCATTCTCCTGTAACTTCATCCCTCTTAGCCCCAAATATTTTCCTAAGCACCTTATTCTCAAACACCCATAACCTATGTTCCTCTCTCAGAGTGAGAGTCCAAGTTTCACAACCATACAGAACAACCGGTAATATAACTGTTTTATAAATTCTAACTTTCAGATTTTTGGACAGCAGACTGGATGATAAGAGCTTTTCAACCGAATAATAACACGCATTTCCCGTATTTATTCTGCGTTTAATTTCCTCCCGAGTGTCATTTATATTTGTTACTGTTGCTCCAAGGTATTTGAATTTTTCCACCTGTTCGAAGGATAAATCTCCAATTTTTATATTTCCTTTTCGTACAATATTCTGGTCACGAGATATAATCATATACTTTGTCTTTTCGGGATTTACTTAGCTAAGTTTTTTTGTTTGTTCTATATTTTCCCTCTCAGTAAAGAGAAGTTCACTAAATTGGTACGTGAAGTGTAATATCTCAGCCTCTCATGATCTTGTGCGACTTTCACTCCACAGCCTTCTCGACACCGCATAATCGTCTTATGCAGCACGCTCCGTAGCATTCTTCTGTCAATGGCATAAAAGAGATGATGACCAACAATGGAGGTAATACTAACCGGGTCGACATCGCAATTAGCAGCTCATCACGAGTCAGATAGACAAGTGAAGCACGAGGTCCGCTCGAGTCACGTCACAGTCTGGGAGAACGTTTTAATATTCGCCCTGTGTCCTCAGCATCGCCTTTTAAAAAAGAGCTACTTATTAAATCTTCTTTTTTTTTATTCTGTTGAGAACATTAGAACGTCTTAATTTACTTGTTATATACAGAAGCTGAAGCTTTAAATATATCTGTATTGAATGACATCTGTACAATCAATGCAGGACTAATTGAAAACACGCAAAGCTTAGGAGTCATAATGATGAATGGATTTGCTTGAGTTTTCTGATAATGGAATCAACACCGGCATAATTTTACACGCAGCTACGAGCATTTACGTCACGCTAATCTTTGTTGGAAAGGAGTTGCATGTCTTTCTATCTATTCGACAGTAGAAATAAATTATACAGTGTGTTAATTAAGTATGGAATATTGCTAATAACTCTTTATATATTCATTTTATGAAAAAAATACCAAAAACAAAAGTTGTTGGAGATATCCAACTAAAACTTATGGATGTCGTATCACAAAAGTATTGATTCATGTACAGGTTGTGGCAAAAATTAACACTTTTTAAAATGGCACTCTATATTAAATTTTACATATTTGAAATCTCTATTCAATTTTAGATACAAATAGAAGTTTGACTTGACATAAATAATGAATATCCTACTCTCTTGTAAATGTTATGGTTCTTTAAAATGCTTTGATAATGTAACACTAAATGTGTTTATTCATATGGAGTATATTGTCGGCATCTGCTAACCTCAATGCGATATTTATTACATGAAATAGTTAAGTGTTTTGTACACGAGGAACTGAAATTTAAATATAAATATGTCTGTTGTAAAAGATAATTAGATGAATATAGCAGCAGGGACGATTTATATACACTTGCTTATTATACAGTTAAAAAAAAAAGAGAATTTCAAACTTAGCAAGTAAACAAGTTTGAATGTTTAAAATAAATGCGATAGGGTGAAAACTTGCACTAAAACCGGAAGTAAGTGTAAGTTAAACCAACATAAATTGAGTAGTTATATGATAGGACATTTTATTATTAAATTGTGTAAATATTGTGTATACTCACTATTTGTGAATATATCACTTTTAAGATTAAGTTGATGTACTTTTGAAGTATTAATAAATAATAATAATAATAATAATAATAATAATAATAATACTAATAATAATAATACTAATAATAATAATAATAATAATAATAATAATAATATTAAAAAAAAGTATTCATATGGAGTAGGACATGAAACAAACTATACACTAACATAACTGTTTCAGAGAATGTTTAAAATTATTACAAATGTTCAAATGTTTAATTTTGCATCTTAATGTACACTCTTAAAGAGTTTACAAGAATAACGTGATTTGTAACAATTGTTGTGATAAATGCGTAACAAAAATGTAATTTTATAGTTTAAAATTGGAAAAAAAAATCTGTACGAAGCAACTATGGAATTCACAACACATTTTTAGCTTCAGAATACTAGCTAATTAAAGAAATGATACTTCTGAATAGTTCATTCTCTAATTGCAATATTCTTTTACCCTTACAAAAAAAAATTAACAACTTCAAATTAGTGAACTCAGAAAATATTGAGAATAGGACCCATGTTTATATGACAGTTTTTGTTCAAAATGTCTTCGAGAATTTGCTCCGTAAGTGGCGGTAACTCCTCGTGAATCACCCTGTATCTTAATGTCGTCTATCATCTGATATCTTCTTCTGCCCCGAACTCTTCCACCGTTCACCATTCCTTCCAGTGCATCCTTTAGTAGGCGGTTTTTCTTAGCCAGTGACCCAACCTATTCCTTTTCCTCTTCCTGATCAGTTTCAGCATCATTCTTTCTTCACCCACTCTTTCCATTGATTTCTTATTCACTGTCTGTCCACTTCACACGTTCCATTCTTCTCCATATTTACATTTCAGATACTTCTATTCGCTTCTCTTCACTTCGTCGTAATGGTCCATGTTTCTACCCCATACAATGCCACACTCCACACAAAGCACTTTACTAGTCTCTTTCTTAGTTGTGTTTCCAGAAGATGATATGATGATGATGATAATAATAATAATAACTTACGAATGCTTTTAAAGAATGCGGAGGTTCATTGCCGCCCTCACATAAGCCCGCCGTCGATCCCTATCCTGTGCAAGATTAATCCAGTCTCTACCATCATATCCCACCTCCCTCAAATCCATTTTAATATTATCCTCCCATCTACGTCTCGGCCTCCCCAAAGGCCTTTTTCCCTCCGGCCTCCCGGCACTCTATATGAATTTCTGGATTCGCCCATACGTGCTACATACCCTGCCCATCTCAAACGTCTGGATTTAATATTTCTAATTATGTCAGGTGAAGAATACAGTGCGTACAGTTCTGTGTTGTGTAACTTTCTCCATTCTCATGTAACTTCATCCCTCGTAGTTCCAGATATTTTGCTAAGGACCTCATTCTCAAACACCCTTAATCTCTGTTCCTCTCTCAAAGTGAGAGTCCAAGTTTAACAACCATGCAGAGCAACAGGTAATATAACTGTTTTATAAATTCTAACTTTCAGAATTTTTGACAGCAGACTAGGTGACAAAAGCTGCTGAACCGAATAATAAGAGGCATTTCCCATATTTACTCTTCGTTTAATTTCCTCCCGAGTGTCATTTATATTTGTTACTGTTGCTCCAAGATATTTGAAATTTTCCACCTCTTCAAAAAATAAATTTCCAATTTTTATATTTCCATTTCGTACAATATTCTGGCCACGAGACATAATCATATACTTTGTCTTTTCGGGATTTACTTCCAAACCTATCTCTTTACTTGCTTCCAGTAAAATTCCCGTGTTTTCCCTAATCGTTTGTGGATTTTCTCCTAACATATTCACGTCATCCACATAGACAAGCAGCTGATGTAACCCGTTCAATATAACAGGTAATATAACTGTTTTATAAATTCTAATTTTCAGATTTTTTGACAGCAAACTAGATGACAAAAACTAATAATAACAGGCATTTCCCACATTTATTCTGCGTTTAATTTCCTCCCGAGTGTCATTTATATTTGTTACTGTTGCTCGAAGATATTTGAATTTTTCCATCTCTTCAAAATATAAATCTCCAATTTTTATATTTGCATTTCGTACAATAATAATAATAACAATAATAATAATAATAATAATAATAATAATAATAATAACTGGCGACCGTTTCTCGCCCATGGCGTACGGAGATGCGGTTAGTTGTTCATAGGTTATATTGAATTGGCGAGGGAATCAAACTGCAGATCATCCAGCCTTGCAAGTTCGGTTACATTTTTATATAATCGAATGGGATATTTAATAACAGAAAGACAGATAAACTAGAGCTGTAGTCAGAAGTGGTTTCAGTAAAAGTGCACTCTAAACCGCTCGGAATGTATTCAGGCCAAGGAAGGAATTGCTTAAAAAAAAAATAAAGAGACGAAAAAGCCACAATTATGGTTTTCCTCTTATTACCAGAGTAAATGGACTGAAACTGCTGCTAGTTGGCGGTTAATGTGATATTTCCTTTGTGTGTGTTTCTTCGATGGTGGTGGCGGTGATGATAAGATGACTCAGCCTCGCGCGCACAGACTTCTGTCAGGTGGAGTTCACTTGTAAAGAAATGATAATATTAGCTACTGTTCTTGTTAAATGCTCGGGACGTGTGAAAACATTTTGTTGTGGTAATAAGAGGAATGCCCCTCGGGAGTAACTGTCCGCTTTCCGACTTGATTTCCTTGAGCGAAATGATGCATCCTCCATTTCGTCGTGTCTGTAATACCAGCGAGCGATCATAGGATGATTGGTTACGTCCTCCAAATTATAATGTTGGTATTGTTAAAAATGATATTGATTTCTTATTCCGTTATTTATATTTTTATGCTCGACCATGCCGAAATGTAGTAATTATACACCTGGTAGCAGCCCTTTAATGGACCTCATTAAAATACACCTATTCATTAAAGTTCAGGTGTTCCACCAATCAGAAAACACCATTGTAGCAATATGAAAGCGCAAGTATCGATTATTCTCCGATATGCAATCGAAAGACAGAGAGGCAGAGGTAGAGGGGCAGAGAAGGCCTGACGGCCTTATCTCTACCAGGTTAAATAAATAAATACTAATCTATACTAATAATAAATCTGTAGCCGAAATTTTTCTGGTAATTTTCGATTTTCCAAAAATAATTGGTCCTAACATTTACAATTAACCACCCTGAAACCGAAAATCACTTTTTTGAAATTTTTGTTTGTATGTCTGTCTGTATGTTTGTTACCTTTTCACGCGATAATGGCTGAACCGATTTATATGAAAATTGGAATATAAATTAAGTTCGTTGTAACTTAGATTTTAGGCTATATGACATTCAAAATACGTTATTTAAAATGGGGGTTATAAGGGGGCCTGAATTAAATAAATCGAAATATCTCGCTTATTATTGATTTTTGTGAAAAATGTTACATAACAAAAGTTTCTTTACAAATAATTTCCGATAAGTTGTATTCCTTGAAAAATTTGATAGGACTGATATTTAATGAGATAAATGAGTTTTAAAATTAAGGTAACTGCCTTCTAAGGCAGTGTAATTAATTAAAAAAACAAATGACTTCGTCTATAAGGGGCCTTGGACAGCAACAATAGAAAACTATGAAAGATAGCCTACAGATAATGTTTCTGTGTTTGTATGAAGTAATATCAGAAGCTAAATTAACCGATTTGTATAATTAATTATTATTTCACCATTGGAAAGTGTAGTTTCTCTAGATGGACATAATGCTATAATGTTATTACAGTAACTTCTGAGTGAATCGAGGACAGGTAAGATTAAAATAGCTTCTTATGCACAGAAAACTTGATAGGCTATTCTGTACATTCGTTTCCTGTATTTCCTAAAATAATTTTCATGACCAAATGAGTGGTCTCTGGATCAAAATGATCGCATTTTAATTATGAAAATACAATTTAAATTAAGTAACATAATAAACGATTTATCCTTATATGAAACACGAATGTTCCCTGGATCAAATGTCCTATTTTAATTATGTAATTACTTTATATTTATTTCTAACGGGTGCAGCGGAGCGCACGGGTACGGCTAGTAAATAATAATACTAAAGACAACTAGCGAAACGTCATGGAGGCTGGAAATCCAATACTGTCGCAGAAGGTTATGTTCTGTTACTATAATAATTAGCGTTAATTGTAAATAATATTCAAATAAATTCAATTTGTCATCTTGTTTTTCAATGTCTAAATCAATTTCAAGGTTATATCAAGATTAATGTTCATTTTGCTCTCTAGATTATATCAAGGTCAATGACATTTGTTCCTCGGAAAAAAATCAATACTTTCGCGTCTGCGCACATCTCACCAATTTACGAGATATTGCACAAGGTCAGTTCCGCTCCCCAGTCAGACAAGAATAACATGAATACTTATGAATAATTTCAAGTTAGAAATATGGTCGAGCATAAAAAGTCGTATGAAACTTACCTATAATGGTAATTAAGACGCTTGTATGAAAATTATGAAACGAGGTTGCGCTCGTTTCATAAACATACTCGCGTCTTAATTACTACCATTATAGGCTCGTTGCATAATGCACTATAATTGAATAGCATTTTTGTTCAAGGCAATTACATTTTCGTCACCAACACAATTTCTTGTTCATAATCTTCATCATCAATAATCATTTATCATCATCATCATCATCATCATCATCATCATCATCATCATCATCATCATCATCGCCTGACAGTTCTTTTTTTACACGATTCTTTTTTTCATTTCATTTATTATATTCCATAGATGTTACATGAACAATGAAGCTTTAAGATGTGGAGCAAGTCAAAATTTTACAATATTACAATTACAATTTTTACAAATTTTTACATTTTTTACAATATTTTACAAATTTTACAGTTTTACAGTTTTGTAATTTTCTACAATTTTTTACAATATTTTCGCGAGATGTAGTGAAATGAAGTGAGGCCCGAGGATTCGCCAAAAGATTACCTGGCATTTGCCTTACGGTTGGGGAAAACCTCGGAAAAAACCCAACCAGGTAATCAAATCAAAGGGGGTGAAGTGAAGTGAGGCCGAGGACTAGCCATAGACCATCCGGCATCAGTCCCACGGCTGGGGAAAACCTCGGAAGATACCAATCAATGAGACCAAACGGCGGATCCAACCTAAACCCGAACGCAGCTCCGGATCAGCAACCCAGCGAGTCTGCCGACTGAGCTACATCGATGGCTCTACTAAAAATATACAACACATCGCCAATCAGATTATTCATCGGTTATTCTCTGTGCCATTTATTTTAAGTAGATTGGGTTAATAACAATTAGCAATCTTACAGTTCAAGTGAATATTTTCACTTAGAAATGTCGTAGTTGTTTTGAAACTGGAAAAATGAAGGATATTAACTCATCTGTAACATCCGTGACAAAATGTGTGTAACATCCGTGACACGGAATAAACAGCTATAAATACTTAACGGTTATGTTTTTGTGAACTAATTGGATGCCATGAAATTTGCGTAACCTTCAAATGGATATTGTGAGAATGAATCTGTTTTTGCTTGAGGCAGATACCTGAGTTTTACATTTTTTGTTAATAAGGTGTAAAGTGAGTTCACAAATCTTGTAACATCCATGACGAAACCTTTTCTTTATTTTCTGCAATAATAACGAATTGTATTCAAACGGCTATTTTTTCTGTAAAGTGATGCTGATCTAAATTCATTCTAATAATAAAATTTGACAAAGATCATTTCATTTTTCATATTATATAGAGTTTGAAAACAGTATGAATCTTATTTCGCTTGAGGCAGGTGTTTTGCACTTTTTGTTAATAATGTTTAAAGTGAGTTCACAAATCTTGGAACATCCGTTACGGAACCTTTTATTTATTTTCTGCAATAATAATGAATTGTATTTAAACAATTTTTTTTGTGTAAAATGATATTCATCTTCTAAATTGATTCTAGTAATACAGTTTTTCATTATATTACTTACTGGCTTTTAAGAAACCCGGAGGTTCATTGCCGCCCTCACATAAGGCCGCCATTGGTCCCTATCCTGAGCAAGATTAATCCAGTCTCTACCATCATATCTCACCTCCCTCAAATCTATTTTAATATTATCTTCCCATCTGCGTCTCGGCTTCCCCAAAGGTCTTTTACCCTCCGGCCTTCCAACTAACACTCTATATGCATTTCTAGATTCGCTCATAGGTGCTACATGCCCTGCCCATCTCAAACGTCTGGATTTAATGTTCATATACAGGTTGTTTCCGAGGCGGTGTTAGAAACTTTCGGGGATGATGGGGAAGGGCACATGTATCAATTTGAGATAAGGAAACCTGGTCCGAAAATGACCGAGTCGAAAGTTACAAGCAAAAATAGTTCTGTGGGAATTAAATAATTTTATTCCTCTGTACACCTTATTTATGTGTATTTATCTGACGTTTACGTTGTCTACTTACAGTATTCCATTCAGTGCGCTGTCTGAGGGATGGGGACAGGAAACTACACTAAAGCAATGCAGATAGCGTAATGTGTAACGGACATGGTCGGTCCTGATATGCACGTCTGTAGACAGCAGTGTATGTGTACAAGTTGCAGTGTCCAGTCGATCAGTCCTAGTGAAATGGAGGAGTACACGAGAGCGGAATAAGCAGACCTGATTTTCGAATACGGATGAGCCAATGGGAACAGTAGACAAGCTGACAGATTTTATCGGGACAAGTACCCACGTAGGAGACATCCGGCCCATAGCATTTTTCCACGACTGTTCCAAAATTTAAGGGAAGGAGGGCACGTGGTGCCAAATTACAATTCCATTTCCACACAACTATTTTTGCTTATAACTTTCGACTCAGTCATTTCCGGACCAGGGTTCCTATCTCAAATTGATACATATGCCCTTCGCCATCATCCCTGAAAGTTTGTAACACCACCTCGGAACAGTAGACAAGCCCACAGATTGTATCGGGTCAAGTAACCACGTAGGAGACATCCGGCCCATACCATTTTTCTACGACTGTTCCAAAATTTAAGGGAAGGAGGGCACGTGGTGCCAAATTACAATTCCATTTCCACACAACTATTTTTGCTTATAACTTTCGACTCAGTCATTTCCGGACCAGGGTTCCTATCACAAATTGATACATGTGCCCTTCGCCATCATCCCTGAAAGTTTGTAACACCACCTCGGAACAGTAGACAAGCTCACAGATTGTATCGGGTCAAGTAACCACGTAGGAGACATCCGGCCCATACCATTTTTCAACGACTGTTCCAAAATTTAAGGGAAGGAGGGCACGTGGTGCCAAATTACAATTCCATTTCCACACAACTATTTTTGCTTATAACTTTCGACTCAGTCATTTCCGGACCAGGGTTCCTTATCTCAAATTGATACATGTGCCCTTCGCCATCATCCCTGAAAGTTTGTAACACCACCTCGGAACAGTAGACAAGCCCACAGATTGTATCGGGCCAAGCACCCACGTAGGAGACATCCGGCCCATACCATTTTTCCACGACTGTTCCAAAAGTTAAGGGAAGGAGGGCACGTGGTGCCAAATTACAATTCCATTTCCACACAACTATTTTTGCTTATAACTTTCGACTCAGTCATTTCCGGACCAGGGTTCCTATCTCAAATTGATACATATGCCCTTCGCCATCATCCCTGAAAGTTTGTAACACCACCTCGGAACAGTAGACAAGCTCACAGATTGTATCGGGTCAAGTAACCACGTAGGAGACATCCGGCCCATACCATTTTTCAACGACTGTTCCAAAATTTAAGGGAAGGAGGGCACGTGGTGCCAAATTACAATTCCATTTCCACACAACTATTTTTGCTTATAACTTTCGACTCAGTCATTTCCGGACCAGGGTTCCTATCACAAATTGATACATGTGCCCTTCGCCATCATCCCTGAAAGTTTGTAACACCACCTCGGAACAGTAGACAAGCTCACAGATTGTATCGGGTCAAGTAACCACGTAGGAGACATCCGGCCCATACCATTTTTCAACGACTGTTCCAAAATTTAAGGGAAGGAGGGCACGTGGTGCCAAATTACAATTCCATTTCCACACAACTATTTTTGCTTATAACTTTCGACTCAGTCATTTCCGGACCAGGGTTCCTTATCTCAAATTGATACATGTGCCCTTCGCCATCATCCCTGAAAGTTTGTAACACCACCTCGGAACAGTAGACAAGCCCACAGATTGTATCGGGCCAAGCACCCACGTAGGAGACATCCGGCCCATACCATTTTTCCACGACTGTTCCAAAAGTTAAGGGAAGGAGGGCACGTGGTGCCAAATTACAATTCCATTTCCACACAACTATTTTTGCTTATAACTTGCGACTCAGTCATTTCCGGACCAGGGTTCCTATCTCAAATTGATACATATGCCCTTCGCCATCATCCCTGAAAGTTTGTAACACCACCTCGGAACAGTAGACAAGCTCACAGATTGTATCGGGTCAAGTAACCACGTAGGAGACATCCGGCCCATACCATTTTTCAACGACTGTTCCAAAATTTAAGGGAAGGAGGGCACGTGGTGCCAAATTACAATTCCATTTCCACACAACTATTTTTGCTTATAACTTTCGACTCAGTCATTTCCGGACCAGGGTTCCTATCTCAAATTGATACATATGCCCTTCGCCATCATCCCTGAAAGTTTGTAACACCACCTCGGAACAGTAGACAAGCTCACAGATTGTATCGGGTCAAGTAACCACGTAGGAGACATCCGGCCCATACCATTTTTCAACGACTGTTCCAAAATTTAAGGGAAGGAGGGCACGTGGTGCCAAATTACAATTCCATTTCCACACAACTATTTTTGCTTATAACGTTCGACTCAGTCATTTCCGGACCAGGGTTCCTTATCTCAAATTGATACATGTGCCCTTCGCCATCATCCCTGAAAGTTTGTAACACCACCTCGGAACAGTAGACAAGCCCACAGATTGTATCGGGCCAAGCACCCACGTAGGAGACATCCGGCCCATACCATTTTTCCACGACTGTTCCAAAAGTTAAGGGAAGGAGGGCACGTGGTGCCAAATTACAATTCCATTTCCACACAACTATTTTTGCTTATAACGTTCGACTCAGTCATTTCCGGACCATGGTTCCTATCTCAAATTGATACATATGCCCTTCGCCATCATCCCTGAAAGTTTGTAACACCACCTCGGAACAGTAGACAAGCCCACAGATTGTATCGGGCCAAGCACCCACGTAGGAGACATCCGGCCCATACCATTTTTCCACGACTGTTCCAAAAGTTAAGGGAAGGAGGGCACGTGGTGCCAAATTACAATTCCATTTCCACACAACTATTTTTGCTTATAACGTTCGACTCAGTCATTTCCGGACCAGGGTTCCTTATCTCAAATTGATACATGTGCCCTTCGCCATCATCCCTGAAAGTTTGTAACACCACCTCGGAACAGTAGACAAGCCCACAGATTGTATCGGGCCAAGCACCCACGTAGGAGACATCCGGCCCATACCATTTTTCCACGACTGTTCCAAAAGTTAAGGGAAGGAGGGCACGTGATGCCAAATTACAATTCCATTTCCACACAACTATTTTTGCTTATAACTTTCGACTCAGTCATTTCCGGACCAGGGTTCCTTATCTCAAATTGATACATGTGCCCTTCGCCATCATCCCTGAAAGTTTGTAACACCACCTCGGAACAGTAGACAAGCCCACAGATTGTATCGGGCCAAGCACCCACGTAGGAGACATCCGGCCCATACCATTTTTCCACGACTGTTCCAAAAGTTAAGGGAAGGAGGGCACGTGGTGCCAAATTACAATTCCATTTCCACACAACTATTTTTGCTTATAACGTTCGACTCAGTCATTTCCGGACCATGGTTCCTATCTCAAATTGATACATGTGCCCTTCGCCATCATCCCTGAAAGTTTGTAACACCACCTCGGAACAGTAGACAAGCCCACAGATTGTATCGCGTCAAGTAACCACGTAGGAGACATCCGGCCCATACCATTTTTCTACGACTGTTCCAAAATTTAAGGGAAGGAGGGCACGTGGTGCCAAATTACAATTCCATTTCCACACAACTATTTTTGCTTATAACTTTCGACTCAGTCATTTCCGGACCAGGGTTCCTTATCTCAAATTGATACATGTGCCCTTCGCCATCATCCCTGAAAGTTTGTAACGGCATCTCGGAAGCACTCTGTATATAGAGTTTGAAAATAGTAAAAATGTAACTTGTATGACAACTGAAAGGGCTGCATAGCAGTTGTTAAAGCGTCGTATAATAACCAATTAAATAAAATATCATATCGAATAATTCCTCTGTAGCAAACTGTAATATACAAAAGTGTTACGGACCTCAGATTTTCTAAAATACGTAGAAAAAAAGGTAATCTAAGCCATGAAACAAGGCAACAGAATTATTTAGCTGATAAAAAGGAGTTTAAAGTTAATAGCTACTGATCGTACAATACCCAAGTCGAATTCCCTATTGTAAAGCATGGTTACATAACGTACAGCACAATAGACTGAGTTAAAATTGGGGTAATGTTGTGCCAATACACCGTACGCCGTAACAAAAGTATTAACCAATTACATTTTTTGTTGGCCTACATTCATCGTTGTGTTCGTAATCGTTCATTATTGTATGTTACAACTACATTAGAATATTGGGGATTTTTTTAGTCCGAGCTTTAAGGATATAATACTATGATGTAAAGTTGGCAAGCTGCTACTTTCGTTCTTGATATGCTGTAGATCGTGGCAGACAAAAGAAGGGGAAACTACGTGTGCGTCATACTTTCTGGATTACAGGCGTTATTTGTAAGAAAAAAGTCGATTTGCATCAGTGGGCTCAGCTGATATACTTGTACAATGGATTACTTATGCTATACGGATCATTTTTTTGTTATTCGGACGACAAGAAAATTTTTCTGGAAGGACAAACTGATTTCAATTATTTGAACGCGTGTTTTAAATCAAACATACTTTCTAAATTTATTCATTCATACTATTCTACCCAAGGGCAGGTTTTATACTGCAAACCCAGTATTCTCCAGTCTTTCCTATTTTCGCCTTTCTCTTAGACTTCGCATTCCATCCATGTATCTTAATGACGTCTATCCTTAGGGTTAAGATACAAATTAGATTTACTTTAAATGTTACCTTAAGTGATCGTGCTTCATTTAAGTTAGAGTGCTCCCTATTATTATTATTATTATTATTATTATTATTATTATTATTATTCTCCTTCTCTAGTAGCCAGGTGTATTAAAAGTGTCAATTTGCAAGATCTGATTTGATTTTACTTATGCGTGATATATCCTTATTTGTTATTTAATATATTTTATTATTTGTTAGATATTGCTATTTATTTTGTTGCATTTGGTCAATGATTAATGTTGACTATTATATTGATTGTATTGATATTTTCTGTCATTCATTCTCATCACTATTTGTTCTGTTTTTTATTGTTTTTTTGTATCTTGTGCTAAACTGTAATTGGTCTTGTGCTGTTGTTTTGCATGTTAATTTTCTAAATAAATAAATAAATAAGTAGGTAGATAGATGGATGGATGGATGGATGGATGGATGGATAGATAGATAGACAGACAGACTGACTGACTGACTGACTGACTGACTGACTGATTGATTGATTGATTGATTGATTGATAGGATTATTATTAATTCTCACTGCCATCTGGTATATACACATTTGCAGTGAATACGTACATACATACATACATACTTACGTACGATATCTTCTTTTACCCTGAACTTTTCTGCCATTTACCATTCCTTCCAGTGCATTATTTAGTTGTCAGTTTCTTCTTAGCCAGTGACCCAGATAGATTTTTGTCTTTCTGATCAGTTTCAGCATTATTCTTTCTTCATCCTTTCTTTCTAGCACAGGTTCGTTTCTTATTCTGTCTGTTCATTTCGCAAGCTCCATTCTTCTCCATATACACATTTCAAATTTTTCTAGTTGTTTCTCTTCACTTCGTCGTAATGTCCATGTTTCTCCCCCTACAATGCCATACTCTACACAAAACACTAAGATGCTCCTTTTTCTATTAAAGACTTATGAACAGCGCTACATATCTTGAAATATTTTCGCCCGCTCAACAAAATTATGTCCTTCACTGTACAGTACCGGTAGTGGCAAAAAAAACCGGATCGACCTTTGAAGCTGATTTCAGAGCCTTGTTCACTCAGAGCACGATAGACTGGTAACTAAGACTTTGGTGGTTCGAATCCTGCCTGGGAAGGAAACTTTTTTTTATTCCAAATACTTTTCGATTGCAGCGATATTTTACTACTTAATTAACTTATTATTCCCAGAACATGAATTTTACCAGCAATCAAAAAGTATTGGGAATAAATTTGAATAAGGAACAAAAAAAAGTTTCCTTCCCAGGCAGGATTCGAACCACGAAAGTTTTAGTTACCAGTGTATCGTGCTCTGGAATTAACAAGGCTCTGAAATCAGCTACAAGGATCGGTCCGGTTTTTTTTTTGCCACTACTGTACATTCCAATTTCTCGAATCATACAGTTCAAAATGTGAACTTGTATTTGGGGCTAACATTTCAGCGACTAAAGAATCCATTTAAGAGATATAATGACGCTGTTAACCACGCCACGTCTGAAATGAGACCACAATGACGATGGTGATTTGACTATGAAGAAGAATATGATCACGATGACTACAACTGTGACGTCGATACAATTGTGTTTGAATTTTTAGTTATATTTCTTGTCTTTATATTGCATAAAGCTCATAAAACATTTAACATAAAATAATAGTGATAAAAAGCCTTACAATGACACTGTATACAATTTTTGTCTGTTTCTTTTTAGCTGTTTGCTTTCTCATTGCAATTCTCTAAGTTAGATCACTGCACGAAAATTATAATAACGTCCCATTTCCGCGCAAAGCAGGGAAGCCACGCTGTTTCTGCATTCTTTTTCATCTCTATTTTTAAGCTCCCTTCTGTCTTATTTATAAAGGCGGTGAAAGATAATTTACCTTCCCGACACTTGGGGTTGAGTAAGCTAATATCGTATTCATATATTATTTTGAAATATTCAAATTTCTTTTAGAAGGGGAGAAAAAAAATCAAAGAGTGTATATCTATAGGGGATGGTGAAGATTTCTCCAGTATGCTAATGGCTTTATGAGTGCATATGGTTATAAATCTGCCTTATAATCCAGCCGATGCCACAGAATGTGTCGCGATAGTTCTTTTAGAAGCAGAGGGAGTGTTGGATTTATAAGTAGAGAAGGACACTTGCGTTCAGTTGTCTGCAGTGCTTTGTTTTACTGACTAACACAATTATTGAGTTATACCTCTGAGCCTAAGTGTAATCTATAGTAGAGTGTACTTTGGAAAGAGGAAAATTTTCACATTTATTCTTTTTCGAGAATTGAACTTGGGCCTGCTGGGCCTAACATGGAAGATAAATCCACCCCTATCAGCCCTCAAGAATTTGATTCTTTAGCCTGTTTCACCCCCGTTTTGAGATGGTTCTTATCCAATACTAGTTGTTCACAAATAGCGGAATCTCTTATCGTATAGTGAACGCGATGAAATACCACCTTGCAACGACATATAAATTTGGGAGAGATGAATTTATTTATTGCACGTTCGTTTTCGACAGTATTAATAGTTCTTGAAGTTCGCAGGATATATTTTGATTTTGCTCTATATAAAATATAAGACAGGCAGAAGATTTCTATGGGACAGTGGGCTCCTGCTCATGGTGGGATCCGGAATTTTCGTCATCGATTTTTCGTCACCCGGTGATTTTGTCACGTATTACATTTTGCCACTGCAAAATTTTGTTACCGATTCACTTTTGTCATCAAATGACTTTTGTCACCACCATATTTTGTCACCAATTTTATTTCCTCATCACTATTCGCCACCACAATTTTTCCCCTTCTTGTCGCTTCCCTTGATGATGCCTATATAAAATGATACGTAATATAAAATCTGCTACTTCATTGTGTTCATACTACTGTTCATTTCGTTTCCATGGATACATTGATTTTTTTGGATTCGAAATTTTTTAAGTTACAGGATTCATTGATTTCAGAATCGTCAGTTTAAGATATGGCGAAATTATTTCGATTCGTACAAAGTAATAGAGCAAGAGATAAGTTAATCTATAAGGACAGATGTATACAAAGCACAAAGTTAGGAAGACCGGGATTGTATGGTGATGTGATCAGCGCGACATTTGTAATTCACTGATGACTATTTCCTCAGATAAGAAAACCATTATAAAAGAACCTACAGAGCATTCGAACCACTCAGCAAATTGGGGTAGAATTGGTGCTGCGGTATGTGTAGAAACAACTGAAGCTGTAACTTCAGCGAAAGCTACGTCATCTACTTTACAACGAGATAAATTATTATTATTATTTTGGTGATGAAATTTCCTCAGTAGTGAAAAAAGATGACAAAATGTATATGATGACGACATATCTTCGGTGACAAACTCTCCTTAGTGACAAAAAACATGATGACAAAATGTATTTGATGCCCAAAAAACTAATGACGAAAAATAGGTGACAAACTATAACGGTGACGAAATTTCCGGTTACGAACTGTCCTATACCCGCTCATGGTGGGATGGCTCTGTTGATCTCCCATGGTGAGCCAATCCATGTAATATGTTGTCTAGTGTTTCACCCCATTAACATTGACTTTGAATTACTAATTTAGATAATATGAGTATTACTAACAGATGGACTTTGATATCACATTCTGTACACTGTTCACTATAAGACTTCTCGTTCTACACATAGTTTTCTCTTCTACCCATATATCACTATATACGATGTATGATTAGAGTTAATTCAATTGTTTCCACCATGCACGGTCTCTGGTTAGTGTTGTCCACCTTTCCCCTAATGAGTTCACAAATTCCTTTGACCATCTGCGGTGCGGACGCCCTCTTTCTCTCTTCCCCATTCGGTTGCCCACATTGTTAATGCGCATGCTCATCGTCCTTGGTCTATCCATGCTATGTGCCCTCCCTATTATCGCTTCAGTTTACTTGTGTCTTTTTGCAATATAAATAAGTGAAATTATTGTATAAAATTATAGACAATGCTTCTAAAGATTTTTTTTTGTATCTTTAACAGGTATGTAATAAACGGAGAAGGGATTCAGATTAATTGGAAAACAAGTTAGATCTACATAACACCAGTCCATGAAAGAAGCCAAGGATTTACCAGAAAATTATAGAGGTACGTTTAGCAGTAATTGTTACAGTAGTCTGTTTGTATTCCAAAGTTCAAAAATTACTTAAAAGAGATTATATAACAAGATATTAAATGACCAATACGATTCCGTGCGAGTAGATCAACGATAGACAATCATTTACATTAAAAACAATGAATTAAAAAAGGACACAATTAGAGAAGTCTAACACTACCTGGAAAAAGCTAATGACAATGTCACAATAAACAAATTTTGGGAAGAAATATTAAATTAAAGTGAAACAACTATTATGCAAGCTTTAATATTGTATAAGGAAAACAGTTCAAGAATAAATAGATGTATCAATTTCCTTCGTCAACGCATTGGAATAGCGGTTCAGCGAGAGAATGCTGCCTCCATCCTGGGATCATTTCCTAACTCTATTTCGTTAGAAGAGATCTTTCTCATTTAATGTGTACCGTACCTGCTTGAGCACGGGTAGAAAGTTCACAAGAACAAAACTTCCACGAAGAAAGGAGAGAGGATTTTATTACGAAACAGTTCAAAATTTCTTAAGGATTAAGACAAGGATGTAGCCTTTCTCCTGCGTATTTCAAAATCTATTCTTTAGCAAGTTTTTAATTAGATGGACTAGAAATTGTAAAGACATGGGCTTGAAAGTGAACGATGAATGCGTTCACAAATTCCTTTGACCATCTGCGGTGCGGACGCCCTCTTTCTCTCTTCCCCATTCGGTTGTCTCACATTGTTGATGCGCATGCTCATCGTCCTTGGTCTATCCATTCAATGTCCCTACGTATTACACTATTATTATTATTATTATTATTATTATTATTATTATTATAACCCAGTTTCTACTGTAATTGCAAACCTTAAATTTTATTTTTCAAGTATTTTTATCTAAAACATTTAGATCAGAGTTTGAACTTTACCCGTCTGTATCTGTTAAATATTGAGTTATAAAAATTCTGAAATTCTTCAGAAGGCCAAGATCCATAAGAACTGACGAACAATTGAAGTAGTTGAAAGATATATTCATAGAGGGAAAATTACATAACATAAATATCAATAAAATAATGTAATGGAAGAAATTCTGTTCAACGGCTACTTCATCGATACTCTTGACAGGATATATGTAAGTATTACCTCTTCTTCCTTCGATGAAAGAGTAATGGAACGGAGAAAAATTCTCTCCGGCGCCGGGATTTGAACCCGGGTTTTCAGCTCTACGTGCTGATGCTTTATCCACTAAGCCACACCGGATACCCACCCCGGCGTCGGACAGAATCGTCTCAGTTTAAGTTCCAACTCTTGGGTTTCTAGTGGCCGCCCTCTGATTTAAGACGGCGCTTATTCCGTCGGATCCCGGCCAACTAGTCACTCATAACGAGTGCACCTCAGCACATGTATGGACTTCAGTCCTACGTTCATAGACATCTATGACGTAGTGCAGAGAGCGGCCACTAGAGGGAACCCTAGAGTTGGAACTTAAATTGAGACGGTTCTGTCCGACGCCGGGGTGGGTATCCGGTGTGACTTAATGGATAAAGCATCAGCACGTAGAGCTGAAAACCCGGGTTCAAATCCCGGCGCCGGAGAGAATTTTTCTCCGTTCCATTACTGTTTAATCATATGATGACGCAGAATATCTGCATGGAAATATCATATGTACTTCGGTACATTAAAATAATATATATCTTCTTCCTTCGTTAGGAAGCCTTTAGACGACTGAGCTACGTCTGGGCCCTTGTTGCTGATTCTTGTCCTTGCGTACATATTTCGTAACAGCCCATCATACCTGCGTTGTGATCTGTCTAGACACACATATGAAGAAATGCTTCGCTGTCCAATTCCTCCCTGAGCAGGTTACTATAAATGGTTCCATAAGATGCCCAGATTTTTTTTTCGGTTCGAAATTCAATTTAAAGAACTCTTCAATCTCATTGTCCTTGTAGTTTTATTTAGAACGCCTTTTCATGGGATTTTTATTTGTTGTACAGCCTGAAACATACAAACCGACAGCTCTTGAAATGCTGAATCTTGGAATAAATGAAGTAACAAGTACTGCATGATATTTTGTGTGAGTAATTAACTATGATGATGATGATAACGACAATGATGATTATGATGATGATACAAGAATTTCCAATTCAACTGTTGGGATTCTAGGCCGACTTCTGTGAAGATTTTTTAATAATAATCATAATAATAATAGTAATAATAATAATGATAATAATAATAATAATAATTTTATTTGAACGATAATAATAATTGTACACTTTTGGTTGGCACTCCCGATGAAGCAAAAGCTTGTGGCCGGAAGTGGAGTTTACATTGAATAATTAAAAAGTAATATTACAAGTTTAAGCCTGCACTAAAATAATTATTTAATTGTTTAATTTAAGTAATCAAATATGTAAACAAATGTAAAGTGATGAATATCAAAATAATTACACAAGAAATAATAATATAAGAAATAGAATGAAATTATATCAAATATAAGTAAGCAAAAGTAAAGAGATGAATATCAAAATAATAATAATAGAAGTACAATGAAATTATATCAAATACGTGTAAACAAAAGTAAAGAGATGAATATCAAAATAATAATATAAGAAATACAATGAAATTATATAAAATATATGTAAGCAAAAGTAAAGTGATGAATATCAAAATAATAATACAAGAAATACAATGAAATTATATCAGGTAAAACATAGAATATTCGGTTAACTAGAAAGTACAAGGACCGATGGCCCCTTTAAACAATAATAAAATGAAATGAAAAAGTATTAAATAATACAATAGTAAAATAAATACAAAATATTATGCAATAATATAACGGAGTAATATATTATATACATAATTGATATTTTAGTTCCATTTGATTTATTGAATTTTGAAAGATTCATAATAGAGATAGAGAGAGAGGGAGGGAGAGAGAGGGAGAGAGGGAAGGGAGGGGGAGGGGGAGGGGGAGGGAGAGGGATTGGGAGAGGGGAGAGGGAGAGGGGGAGAGGGAGAGGGAGAGGGGGAGAGAGACAGAGAGAGAGAGAGAGATATTGATTTTTTTTTTGGAAGATGCAAATTTTGAATGTTTAATGAAGTTATTATACAATCTCGGGCCGAAATTTGAGTTATATTAGGGTTTCAAAAGAAGCAAGATTATCTAGTGCTGTTAGACAAACTCTAGCGAACTTAGGCCATTTTTTTGGTCTCAATGTGCTATATCCGAATTTCAACGTAGGCGAGAAATGACCACGAAATATTACCTGGAGCCGTCATATTCAAGGATAGGTTCATTAGAAAAATCTGTGGAATGTACTTTCCAGTAGTTCATTATTTCAGTTGAGTTTTGAAGGGAATAATAACTTAAAAAATTGTATATTTTTTAATTTAATACGATACTATGATATTTTAAAATATTTTTTCCTCGACTATACAGTACTATAATACGCTCGTTGTATGTGACGTAACTGTATCCTAATGATATACATTAAAGTACTGCTATTCATTATGTTATTGCAACTATCGATTTCCAACTAAGCATTTATGCGATATTATTAATATCGTACGCGCAACATCCCACAAGCATAAAGGAGTCGAATATGCAATAAATATTTATCGAAAAAGGTTTATTTTCCATGGCAACCGATTCCGCTTTTGTTTATGACGAGTATCCAAGGATTCACTGTATTATATATCAATAACCGTTAATATTAACACGTAATACTGTTATTAGATGAATGGATTTTGAAATGACGGTCGCGTTGGGTGGAAAAATCGTCCTCTGTGGCGTTACAATTATCATGCTTGTCGGATCCAATGTTTGTGGGTTCAAACCCAGGCGAAGTTGAAAGTTTCTAAACAACAATAAAATCTTTCATGTTGAATCTTTCGTACACTACTTTTAACACTTGAATATAAATAATTGATTAAATGGCGATCTTACTCGGGTTAATTATGTAAGCGTGTGCGGCTTATAGCTGTTTCGGTGTTACTTGACACTATCGTCATATATAGCACATAGCACAAGAAAATGGTTACAACCCAAACATAATAGACAACATCATAAGGAAGACAAAACAAAACTCAACAAACACAAAAACACACAAAACACAACACAAACACAAGAACACAAGAAATACATCACACTAACATACGGAAACAAAAACACACACAAGGTCGCATCCTCATTCAGAAAAAAGCAATACAACATAGCATACTGAACAGAAAACACACTACAAAGACATCTCAACACACAAACAACACAAACAAATACAACCACACAGGCGTATACAAACTCACATGCAATAGTTGCGACAGTTTCTACATTGGACAGGCAGGGAGATCATTCCAAACTCGACACAAAGAACACATTAAAGCAATCACCAGAGGACACAATACATCTACATATGCCGAACACATAACTAATGCTAACCACACATACAATAACATAAATACAGACATGGAAATCCTATACACACAACCCAAAAACCAAAAACTCAACACACTAGAACAATATGAAATATACAGACACACTAAAACACACCCTAATAAAATTCTCAACACACAGATCAATTTCAGAACACACACTATTTGACACAACTCTTCATCACACGAACGCACCCACACAACAGGCAGCGAAGTTGAGATGACGCCGAGGCACAGAAGGCTCTGAGGATGGTGTCAAGTAGCACCGAAATAGCACATGCTTACATAAGCTTCTCAAGCAATATTATAAGTTACCAACCAATAGTTTCAAAGCTAGATTTTATAATTGGTTTTAATTAATCCTTTCTACTCTGTAGATGAGTTTCTTCACATAAAATCACACGAAATTGTTTTTTAATAAATAAAGTTATTTAGATTAGTTACAATTATTTTTCTGTTGCAGAGCTTTTCAACACAAATTTGTATGAAATTGTATTTTAATAAATAAGTTTAAATGCAATTTAGTTAGTTTTCTTCAATTTAAAAGTTTCAAATTATTTCATGTTTTCATTGTACAGTGAAACCTCTCATTTACGGACATCGAAGGGACGTAACAATCTGTCCGCAGCTGGGAGGTGTCCTTTATTGGGAGGGAGGCTCCCAATCTAACAGCAAATATTTTATAATATGCATTATGTATCTCTTCACGCTTTAAATGAAATGTATTACTGTAGTTTAATTCTAAATACAGTAAACTGTACTACAGTTAATTCTTTGCAACTTTGAACTACTGTAGATGAGGCCGAAAAAGGAAAATACAGTACTGTGTCGTGCAATTTTATTCTAGGTCAACAGTTATGCAGTACTGTAATTTACAGTTTTCAACTTAACCTTTACGTTCAGCTACCATGTCTCTCGAAACAGAACAACTGATTGAAGTGAAGATAATAATCCTACCAACCCTATCATGTGTCGAATACAATTTCACGATCGCGGAAATTTTTGAACTACCAGACAGGTTAAATTTTATGACTTCGTTTATCCACCCGCTTCCAGCTAACAAAGGGGTAGCCGGCTGGGCTAGTGGTAGCCTACGATACCCTTATTGTCTTCTTTCATGTTAAGGAATTTCTGTACAGCTCTCAAAACTAAATTTTTCATTATTGTAACACATTAGGTCTTGAAATCCAAGTTCTGTCCGCAGTCAGGAGGTAAAGCAAGCTTTAGGACTGTGAAACAGCTGTCCGTGTCCGTGTCTGAGTGTGTCCGTAAACTAGAGTTAAATTTATCATTGGTTCTACATTATTTCAGTTGGGACATAAAAATCTGTCCGTATATGAGGAGTGTCCGTATCTTGGGGGTGTCCGTAAGGAGAGGTTTCACTGTATTACTTAAATTTTACTGTTTTTATTATTAGTGTTTTTTAAAATGTATTTATATGTTTTTTCAATGTATTCTGACGAAGCCTAAAAATGTATATCTTATGGCCAAATAAATTGAATTGAATTATCGCCATTTAATCAATTATTTATTAAATCTTTATTAGGAGTTTCAGGCAAACTTCGTCGGAAATTTTTCGTTCACATTGAACTTCAACGCTCAGTGAACGATGTGATGAAGACATCTTAAAATATAATACCACTAAGGACTGCTACTTCAGTGAGAAACTGTTTCCTTAACGGAGCTAGGTTAGACAGAGATGTCCTTCGTTGCTTACTGGGAGGCTTCCGTTTGCGGGCGGCAAAATGCACGGAATTTACTAACATATAAAGTAGTTTTGTGTCATACTGTATCTTAGGGTGCTATTGTTTATTTGCAGGTGTCTTAATAACAGTGTATTATGATGCATTGTTTCTCACGCATAACTGAACCATGTACACGAATAATCAATAGCATGTTCTCCTAATTTCCAGGAAGTTTCCAACCTTGTAATTTCTCATTGAAATTTAGATTATAGGCCTTATATTAGAAATATGTTGCAATGTTGGTAGTAGTTTTCTCTTTTCAACACGCTTGTACACGGCTCGTTTTTGCTGTCGTAACGTGTAACTTGTTCTTGTATGGCAGCGCGTTCGTTGTCGAATTAAGTGTAACTCCATTACTACACTGCAATGCCAGTTGCAGAGCAGAGGGGAGGTCGAGAGGATCTTAGGTTAAATTATTATTATTATTATTATTCAATGAAATGTATTTACATGCGTCAGAGTTGAAATCTCGTGTTCACAGATCCGTTTCTTACTACATTTTTTTCTTTCTGGTTTATATGTTTTAATACTAGATTATAAAGACATGATAAACTTAAAGTCCTAACACATGTTTAGCAATAAAACTTGTCTACACCTAGTGCTAATCATTATCAAAATATTATACTATCCCCTACTCTTTTCTTTGTGTCTTTTGCTCTCTCCTTGGTTCTGATTCTTTCGTTTCCTTTGTTTTCCACACACACACACTCTGTTGCTTCTTCATTTTCCACCCCCTCCACTCTATTTTCCTCTGCACTCTTTTCGTCTCTTCTGCAGTTAATTTTTAAATTTCATTTGCTTTCCCTAGTCTTCAATGCTCCTTTACTCTTCTTGTTGTAATCCTTCTCTCTCTCTCTCTCTCTCTCTCTCTCTACGTGTTTTATATTCCCTTTTCGTATTTCATTTTATTTTACTTCTTTCATATTTTTAATTGTTTATGTTCATTCGTCTTCTATATTCTTTCTTGTTTTTTTATATAATTTTCCGTCGTTTCTTTATTCTGTTTTGTCTTTTATATCTTTCATTGTCCTTTACCTACTTTTTCACCTTTTACATTCTTTCTCTTATGATGCTCCTTTTCTCCTTTGATCTTCTTTTTCTCATTTTATCTTCTTTTTCTCATTTTATCTACTTATTCGCCTTTTATCTTGTTTTTCACATTTCATCTTTTTGTTTTCGTCTCACTTTTTACTTTTCATCTCCTTTTTTCGTATTTTACATTCTTTTTTATCTTTTAGATTTTTCCTTGTATTTTATACAATTTTTCAATTATTATATTACTTTTCATCTTCAATTTTCGTTATCTTTATTTTCTATTGATATTTATTTTCTTTCCATATTTATTCCCTTTTCGTCTTTTATATTATATCTCCCCTTTCATCTTCTTCTTTTTCCTTTTTTTTCGTCTTTCTATTTTATCTTATTCTTTTGTGTATTTTTTCGTCGTTCTCTTTTATCTTCCTAGATATCCTGTTTTAACTTCTTTATATTTTAACCATTTCTCATGTTTCACATTTTATTCTCTCGTACTCTTTCCCTTCCTCTTCCTATTTTATTTATCTATTCCTTTCTAGTCCTCTTTCTCACAATTTTCTGTTCTTATTGTTATTACAATTTATCATTTTACTTCTTCATTTCCTTCTCCATCTTTTTTACTTCCATATTTTCTTCTTCTTATCTCCTTCTTCTTTACAGTTTATTTATCATTTTCCTAATCTACTGCCTTTGTCTCGACCTTTTCTCTTCCTTTTTCCTTCTCTTTTATTTCTTTTTACTTTTTATTTCTTTTGTTCTTTTTACACTTCCATAATATTGCCTGTTCTTCCTTCCTTTTTCTCTAGTCCTTTTCTCTTCCTTTCCTTCTCCTTTCCTCTTCCTTAATGCCTTCCAATTTTCTCAGACTCATACATTTGTCTTGTTATCCTCTGTTTTAACTTTGTTTAATCTCCCTTATTTTTAACCATCTTTTGCTCTAGTGATTGAACGGTCATGAAAAAATATCGCAACTTATACAGGAAATCTTCTTCTTATTTCTTCTTCTTTTGATGTCTTGCAGCATTATATGACATTTCGATACGAGCGGTTTACAACGGAATATTCCATTAAAACATTTTATTTTTTAAAGAAACAAGACATATGACATTCTATCGTGATTTTTAGGTTGAAATCATATTTCACAAAGTTATGACGCATTGCTAATATCAGCTAAAGATTGATTACTCGTCTTATTCACAAAATAATAATTATTATTTTATACTAATTTAGATTTCTGGTTGAAGATTAAGATAGAAGTGGAGGGATACAGCTTCCCTATAATTCGTTATAACGTAATGTTTTTAATAGCACAGTATTGGCAAGCTTGGTTATGGATAGATACGGATCTCGTTTGTTAGGTGAATACAGGAGATCACTGGGCGCGGTTTGTTGTTTATCTATGCATTGAAGTCTCCAAGGAGCGCATACATTAAGATTCCTTCGATCTTACCTTTACCCCGCATTGGCACAGCTCCTGTCCCTGAGCCTATTCTCGTGGGAGGGCGCTGTTAATCTTCCCCCTCAGGAAAGTGTCTGCGAGCCGGCCAGGAAATTGCTGTCGGTCCCCCGGGAGAAAGCGCTAGGCGTTAGTCAGATTTCGCTCAAGGTTCGGCAGAGAAAATCGTGCGCGTTCAATAAAGTGTATGCAGTACTTCTGAATTAAACATTATACTTAAATAAAAAGTTGTATTGCAGCATGAGCTTAATAAAATTTCACTCACTTGAAGTCTTAAGCGAACTTTTTTATTACTATTATTATTATTAAGATTGTATCTTTGACGAAGTTCAAGATTTTAGAAAAGCTGCTATCAGAATACTGTTTCCTTCGTCCGACATTCAATTCCTCGTCTATTCATTTGTCTGTTTATTCATTCACTTGTCAATCAATTTGTTCTTTCGATTTCTCATTTATTTATCCTTTAATATTAGTTTGTCCATTCGTCTATCAGATAATTTATTTTTTATTTATAAATACATTAATTTATTTGTTCTTTCATCAATCCCTTAATGCATTCTCCATTCATTCATTAATTCATTTGTTCATCTATCCATACAATAAGCAATTGATTCATTCATTTAGTCATTCCTTCATACGTTGATTCATTTGTTCATTCACTCATCTATTAATTAATTTGTTCATTTATCTTTCCGTTGATTCATTTGTTCATTCATCTATATCTTAATTCGTATATTCATCCATACATTAATTCATCTGTTCATTCTTACCTTAATTCGTTTGTTCATTCTTATAGGACTGCGACCGAACACGAGCGCTGCTCATTCGGTCTCAAATTTTGTTAATACTACTGTATCTCCTGTTTTATATTGTTTGTATTATTTCATTTATATTTCTTTGTTTGTTTGTAATTATATTCTTTGTTCTGTATATTTAAATTTAAATAAATAAATAAATAAATAAATTCATCCATATCTTAATTCATCTGTTCATCAAAAATCATTCCAATCATTAATTCATTCATACGTTAATTTATTCATTCATTCAGTCACAAATTTGTTTTCTTTATTGACTGTTACACTTTTACTAAGTCATACTACTTTTGACCAATAAAACGGTACGAAAGGACGTGTTTCAACCAGTTCTGACTGTTTATCAACAGTAATCTCACTAGAGGTTTTGATTTATCTAGAGAAAATCAAAACTCGAGTAGGATTTAATTGACTATTACACGATTAGAAGAAAGTATATAAAGATTAGAAATAACGAAGTACTCCAATACAATAAAATATTAATTGACTTACGAAAATACAACTGTCTTCAAATTTGTACCATCTCAACATTATAAATATTATGCAAGTAGAGGGAGTAGTGTGTTATAAATAGCTGTTTTCTTATCAGTTTTGCCAACTATGGAATCTTCATTGAACTCTGTGGACGGTTACTGGTCAAGAAGGCTTTGTTGATTGTTTCATTTTTATTATTATTCCACTTCAATTATCCCGATCCCAGTAATCAACGTCACTTGACAGATGATTTTCAATAAATCTTAGTATTAAACAATCTCTAATACGTGACTATTCATAATATCATATAGCAGAAGCTATAACATAACCTAAATAATATAAACGAGTGTTAGAAAAGTTTTAATTAGGGATGATGAAATAAACAAGAAACATTTTAATTAACGACGATGAAATAAAAAATAAACATGAATAATTTTAAAAGAAACAATTATTGAAAGTACAATTTTCAAATTTGAATGTTTTAGTGGTTGGTGGTTCAGTTGATGTTATATTGGACGTGTGCGTAAAAGAAGTGAACTCGGTGATGTACATGGTGCATCCCTCAACTTATTCAGGATTTCCGAATGGTGCTCTTCATTTATTTAAAAATAGGGTTTCAGGGAAGATGCATAGCTATGACCAGTGATCTTTATTAATTCTTGATCTTGAATGCCAATGTGAGTCATATTTGAAACTGCTGTGGATCGACTGGAGTGGTTTGTAATTTTCTGTTTTTTGACGTCCAGACCAGTGCAATTTGAAATGTTGGCAAACAAAGAAACAAATGCTAGGGACGCGATAAAATTAAACAAATGCTAGGGACGCGATAAAACTGTGCGATAAGCAGCCATTATTGGTTGAAAGACGTCCTCTCGTACCGTTTTGTTGGTCAAAAGTAGTGTGACGTAGTAAAAGTGTAATAGTCACTATAATTTTATCACTTCCGTAGCAGTTGTTTCTTTGTTTTGCCAACATTTCAAACTGTAAATTCTTTACGGTACTATAAAACATGCTTTGCGATTGTCATTTGTTTCCCGCATAGATAGTTGACTGAAAATGGCGGCTCAGTTCAAACGTTTTGGTGAAGGTAACATTAGTGAAACAGAATATAATTTTAGTAGGTCAATTAGAGTACTTTATTTTTTTCTAATCTTTATATACTTTCTTCTGTTTTTATCACCTCCCTACCATTTGTTTCTTTGTTTGCCAACATTTCAAACTGCAAACTCTTTACGGTACTATGAAACATGCTTTGCGATCGTCATTTGTTTCCCGCATAGATAGTTGACTGAAAATGGCGGCTCAGTTCAAACCTTTTGGTGACGGTAACATTAGTGAAACAGAATATAATTTTAGTAGGTCAATTAGAGTACTTTATTTTTTTCTAATCTTTATATACTTTCTTCTGTTTTTATCACCTCCCTACCATTTGTTTTTTTGTTTGCCAACATTTCAAACTGCAAACTCTTTACGGTACTATGAAACATGCTTTGCGACCGTCATTTGTTTATCGCATAGAGAGTCAACTGAAAATGAGAGCTCAGTTCAAATGTTTTGGTGAAGCTAACATTAGTGAAATAGAATTTCAGTAAGTCAATTAATATTTTATTGTACTAGAGTACTTTATTTCTTCAAATCTTTATTTACTTTCTCCTAATTGTGTAATAGTCAAATCCAATTCGAGTTTTGATTTTATCTAGACAAATAAAAAACTGTTGATAATACTCTCCTATTATGTTGTCTATAATGTCGGGGTTGTATCCATTTTCTTGTGGTACAGTATGTATTTCATAGTATTTATTTCGTCTTTGTAGTCTTCCTGGCTCATTGATTTGTTGAGTAATTTGTGTACCATGGCTGGAAATGCAGCATGTTTCTGTTGTATTGGGTAATTGTATGTGTGTGATTGTCGTTCTCGGTTTTCTGTAGATCAAAATCTCAACACACAACTGAATTTCAGAAAATACACACTATTTGACTCCATACTACACAACATAAACGCACCCCAGCAAACCAAATGAAAACACCGGAAGATGCCAGGACCTCACCAGTTCTGAAGATGGCTCCAAAGCTGACTAGTTCGATATTAACACGTAAAAGTAATGACCATATGTATGTATTTATTCACACTGCAAATGCGCGAATACCCGGTGGCAGTGGTAACTAATTACACTCAATAATGACAATTAATAATAAACACAATTAATAAAAAATACAATTAATAATAATTATAATAATAGACCACCTCTGTAGTGTAGAGGTCAGCATGCTGGTCTCTTACACGGAGGGCCCGGGTTCGTTTCCCGGTCGGGTTGAATTTCCTGGTTCAGGTTTTTCAGGATTTCCCCTCAACCGTAAGGAAAATGCCAGGAAATTCGGGCCACAACATCCCTGAATATCACTGGCCTCATTCATCACCGAAATCATATTCATAACAAATCAGTAATACGTATACAGTCGCCATCTAGTTCACAACAATAGAACCGGTCTCAACAATAGTACACAGGCCTTCGGATTTCAACCAAAGATTAACTCGCGATATGACCAAAGATGTTAAAGCGAGTATAAATAACAGTGAGAGAGATAATAATAATAATAATAATAATAATAATAATAATAATAATAATAATAATAATCCCAAATTAAATGAAACACGGTCACTTAAAATAACATTTAAAGTAAATCTAATTTTTATCTTAATCCTAAGTTCGAACTAAAACCCACCAGTATATGTTCATACATGCACAAGTACCTTTCAGCACTACAATCACTTCGCTGTCAACTCACTCACTGCACTGGAACTGCGACACATTTCACTGATACTACCCTGATTTCTCTAACACTTTAAAAACATTTCGCTGTTATATTCCATAAGAAAATTGACAGTTTAGGCTCTAAAAGCGAGAAATAGGCGCTAACGGCCTAAATAAGAATTATTAGAGCATTATAAATCGTTATCAAACTTGGTTATCTTTTCTTTTAATGTTGGCACATTTAAAATTTTTGTATCAATGCTTAAAAACAATATAAGCATTGGTCCTAAAATCCCAGGCCTAGTTATTAACAACGTCACTGGGAATCGAAACTATTAGCATAACCACAACGTTAATGGCCGCTGTACGCAAGTAAATGAGAACTCCGTTGCATTATACGAATATAATATCCAAATACAATTACAGTATAAATATTATATATGGAGAAAATGAACACGGTTATTGATATGGACGCTGAACGTATGATTTCTTTTTATTCGTGTTAAGGGAGAGGAGGGGCATCAACAGAACAATCCAATCTGTGTTTGTGGTATGATAATGCCGCCTGCAATATTATTATTACCGGCACTCTGGAGTGGATTGTTATTACGGTGGGATGTGTAGGCCAGTTGTACGTACGTCCACAGGGTGATCACAAACTAGCGTCACGACAAGCTGCTTTGCGTTACAGTGAAGGGACTAAAAAGAATAGTGGAATTATTTAAGAAATCTTCAAACTACAGAAACAGGGATTTTAAGATGGACTTAAGGTTAGAATGGAGCCAATATTGGAAGGCAAAGATAGCGAAAACTTACGAGAGACATTTTCTAAATCCAATTTAGTGCTTGCTAATCATTTAACATAATTTTTCAACTATGTACGTTGTTCACAGGCGTTGAATTTTTTTTTTTTGCACGTTCGTGTTTTTTGTTCTACTACTAAGATTTATTTTAAATCATCCGTCCTCAAGTGAGGTTGACCACTGGGATCCGGAATTAACAAACATAGAAGATAAAGGGAAATGAAACGAGCAAAATAATGATTCATTTTGTACATTAAAACAAAAATTTACATGTTAACATGTAGATGATAGTGTAGAATTTGAAGACAGGCCTTCAGAATTTCCATTACAATCTTCTGAACTTCATAAAAGGGAATTTTAAAGGATTTAAGGATATTATATGTAAATTTTGGTAAACAACCCCTCGCTCCAAATAGTAAGCCTGTAACATCCCTGTTGTAAAGCTATTGTTGTTAGGCCTTGAAAGTTAGAATTCCCACACAGAAACTTGTTGCTAGGGAAACCATTCTTCATAACATAAAACTATATTGAAATTGACTCCTAACCAGAGACTGGAAGTTTAGGCATTATGAATCATTAAAATAGGCTGGCAAAAAGGCATCATAAATAGCTAAAATAGGGAGGCAAAAAGGCATTATAAACAGCTAAAATACGCAATAAAAGGCAATTACAAAAACCTTGCACTAGCCCCACGATCTTGCACTTTCCACAAAGGGATTCCGGCAGCAAGAAAAGCTTTACATAAGTCGAATGCAAATTGAGATTTTCGACTCGATGTTGCAATTACTGTTGGAAGCAAAGAAATCTTCTTCCCAGTAGCCTTGGAAGGAGCATTTTTGTGTTTGGTTATACTGATATGTTGCGATGAGCAATATTTAGCTAGCTACAACAACGTCGCAATGAAAACTGACAGAAAAATAACCGTTAAAAATAACGTTAGACCCGCACTTATTGTTGCCTTGTCAAATAAACACAAGCGATAATTAAAACGCTTACTGTTACACATTTTTGTATGGCAGCACTCATTGTTGCAAAGAGAATATGGACTGACTGAAAGACAATAATATACATTCGATGAAGTCACTTTCATTGTAGCGGTTATAGAAATAAATTAAAATATAGCTACCTGTAGGCAATTTTAAATATTAAATTAATAAATAATAGATAAATAAATGCAAAAAAAAAAAGCATTTATTTTGTAAATTAGGCATTTATATTTTTAAAAAAGGCAGAAAAGGGCAACATAAAACTGTGACGTTTCAATCACAGAGGCATAATTCGTACAGATTTACTTTCAAATGAAGATAGATTTAACACATTTAAAAATGCCAAAGTTCCGGTCTCTCCCCATTACAGTGCACTTATCGTTACTTAGTTACCATTTCAGTGCAGATTTTCGAAGGCTTTGGAATAATATTGCTCTAAATTTTCAATGCAAAATAAATTGTATTTACAATTTTAAAAATATGATCATGCAAGAAATGTTGTACAATACGCGTTTGTGAAGCGCATTTCAAAATGTCGGAAATTGAAAAACTCGTTCTACTCGTCTCGATTTTGTAAAAGGCACTTTCCAATCCTGTATCGTAATTTAATATTACAGTGGTTTACCGTTGTGCCCATGGATTACAGCTTTGTAAAGGGCGCTATTCCGTCGGACAGGTGGCAGGCCTATTTCGGGAAGATGATAGTTTGATAGATGAGAAGTGATGATGAAGGTGTGGTGGGGATTGGGAAGGAGTTGGGTGGTGCCACTTGAAATTGGTACTATAGCAGCATTCACCTGAAAGAAGTTTGGAAACCACGGAAACCCAAATCAGAATAGCCGGCTCTGGGATCGAACCCCGGACCTTCCGAATGGAAGGTGAGCATTGCACCATGCTCGGTGATTAAAAATTACGATTACAGTAAACTTTTCTTCTTCTTCCTTTTTTTTGACACTACAATTTTGTTTCGTATAGTTTTCTTTCTACTGTATCTTCGAACACAAGCTCTGACCATTCGGAAGGTATATTATTTTGTCTCCTTTTCCTTTTATTATTAATATATTATATTAGTTACAGGTTATAAATTCACTATCGGTACTTAGGTTATTTATTTATCTAAAGACCGAATTCCATTACATTCATAGTATTCTCATTATATTGATATATTTTATATTTATATTTTGCTCCCTATAACATAGCTCCAGTAAACTATTATTAAATTAATTCCCATCATTTAACCAACTAACTCAACTTAATTATAATCCTTCGTATACAGTATTGCATAGGCCTATAGATTGAATTGAATAATATTAACTCATAAATTAAGTTATTGCTTTTACATGAGGCTTTATCATAAATTAAATAGACAAACTTACTTACTTATTTACTGGCTTTTAAGGAACCCGGAGGTTCATTGCCGCCCTCACATAAGCCCGCCAGCGGTCCCTATCCTGAGCAAGATTAATCTATTCTCTATCATCATATCCCACCTCCCTCAAATCCATTTTAATATTATCTTCCCATTTACGTCTCGGTCTCCCTAAAGGTCTTTTTCCCTCCGGCCTCCCAACTAACACTCTATATGCATTTCTGGATTCGCCCATACGTGCTACATGCCCTGCCCATCTCAAACGTCTGGATTTAATGTTCCTAATTATGTTAGGTGAAGAATACAGTGCGTGCAGTTCTGTGTTATGTAACTTTCTCCATTCTGCTGTAACTTCATCCCTTTTAGCCCCATATATTTTCCTAAGCACCTTATTCTCAAACACCCTTAACCTATGTTCCTCTCTCAAAGTGAGAGTCCAAGCTTCACAACCATAAACAACAACCGGTAATATAACTGTTTTTTACACACTATTCGTTAAAATATAACTCAAGTTTACTGCTGTAGAATCTTTAGTGTATTGTAAATATTTCTAATTTAAATATGTATGCCATTATTGTAAGGCTGGTTGAGTGGAAGAGAAGGCCTTATGGCCTTAACTCTGCCAGCAGAAATAAAACATTCTACATATCGTCGTTGTTCCTGCAATAACTCCTATGTGACATAATTATCGATTTTCAGATTTTTGCTCTATTAAATAACTTGAATGGTGATGCAGCAAATAATAAAATCTCCTATATGTAATTATATTTATTTGTTCCGAAAATGTAAGAATTAACAGTCTGCTACAGTATGTACGACTGCCAAAGAATGAATAAATGTATTTTTTCTTCCTACTGTAAAATTTTATATTTTGCACATCGGAGTTATTGCAGGAACAACGACGATATGTTTAAGTACTGGTATTTTACTGGTATTTTTGTAACTCTTTGTATTATTGGTGTGTCACTAATTAATCTTGAATCTTGATTGTGTGTTAAATTATAAATAAATAAATAAATAAATAAATAAATAAATAAATAAATAAATAAATGAGTAAGTAAATAATATTAAATAACTAAATAAGGAAATAAATGTATACATTTATAAATGAATTAATGAATAAATAAGTAAATGAGTAAATGAACACATGAATAAATAAATAAATAAATAAATAAATTAGTAAGTAAATAAATAAGTAAAAAAGGAAATATATACATTTATAAATGAATGAATGAATAAATGCACAAGCAAATGAATGAATGAATGAATGAATGAATAAGTAAGTAAATGAGTAAATGAATACAGGAATAAACAAATGAATGAGTAAGTAAATAATTAAATAAGTAAATAAGGAAATAGGTGTATAAATTTATAAATGAATAAGTAAATAAATAAATAAATAAATACATACTAGGTTCAAAAAGTTCCCGGAATTTGCTAGTATCATAGAAACAACGTACCTTAAACACTATTCTACAGCATTCCCTTCAAAATAGTTGCCTTCCGCAACAACACACTTTTGCCAACGCGTGTAGAGTTCCTGCAAGCAGGCCTGGAAGCCATTTTGTGAAACCCCTCATAGTGCTCTCGTCGCGTTTGCGATAACCTCTTCAGCATTGAATCTCCGTCCTTTCAGATGACTTTTCAGACGGGGAAACAGAAAGTAATCAGGTGGTGAGAGATCAGGAGAGTATGGTGGGTGATCCAAAGCAGTTATGTTGTGCCTGGCAAGAAAATTCTTTACAATAATTACGCGATGAGCAGGTGCATTGTCATGCATAAGGAACCAGTTTCCTTCTCTGGACGTTTCCTTCTCACTGCGTCCCGGAGGCGACGGAGGATTTCTACGTACAATTCTTTCGTTACAGTACGACCTTCTGGAATGAACTCATGGTGGATGAGACCCTGAAGAAAACTTCCAACATAACTTTGCCTTTGGAAGTGTCCCTAGGAAATTTCTGCTTCCGAGGGGATGTTTTCGATTTCCACTCAGATGACTGTCGTTTAGGGACTGGGTCGTACAAGTAGCACCAAGTTTCATCACCAGCAATAATTTTGTTTAAGAAATCACCATCTTCATCAGCCATACTGATCATGTCCCCAGCAAGAGTCATTCTTGTTTCTTTCTGTTCTGCCGACAACATGTTCGGAACTAACTTCTGAGACACGTAATGCATGTTGAGATGCTTGTGAAGAACATTGTATACACTTCCGACTGATATTCCGACCTCTGCTACTATCTCTTTTATGGTTTTACGTCGGTCGTCCCTCGCAACATTAAGCACACGCTGAGCGATTGCTTCATTTGTTGCAGTTGTTGGTCGGCCGCTGCGTACGTCATCTTTGATGCTATCGCGGCCACCAGAAAAGCGTTATGCCAGGCATACACTTGAGTTTTTTCATTGCTGCTTCGCCATATGCTTCTTCCAACAATCTTAATGTCTCTGCAGGAGTTTTGTGTAACAAAACACAGAACTTGATGTTTGTACGTTGCTCTGTGGACATAATTACAAAATGCGACGAACAAACAAAACACTATGATAAACAATTGCCTACAACTCAAAACCAACAATCGCCATTATCAACAAACTTTAAGGAAATGACATCATGAATGTTACCAACAAAACAAATGTATAATATCCCTTGTTATATATTAATACGAAAAATGGTAGTAAAATTCCGGGAACTTTTTGAACCTAGTAGTAAATAAATAAATAAATAAATTAATTAATTAATTAATAAATAAACGAATGGATAAATAAATAAATGAACGAATGAATAAATAAATAAATGAACGAATAAATAAATAAATAAAAAATATATATATATATATATATATATATATATATATATATATATATATATATATAAGTAAGTAAAGTAGTAAAATAGTAAATTAGTAAATAAGTAAATACGTAAATAGATAAATAAATACATAAATAAATTATTCAATTAAATTTAATTGGAAATGAAAATGACAGAAAAAAAATGGGGTTTTCGTGAGTCTGAGCCAAAATCGAATTGATAGTAGGTAAGTCTTTCATATTCTACTTAACTGCAGAGTTTACTCAGAGATGGATAGATGATATTGGAATGTAAATGGAACATACTTAATTTGTTACTTAACGACGCTATATAAACTTTCGCTTCTACCTAGCGCCGGTAGAATTAATGACAGGGATATTAGTCGAAGGATTTGTTATGGGATTACCTGATACTTGCTTTACAGTTGGAGAAAACCATGGATAAAAATAAATCTCTTTTTTCTTTTCTCTGTTTCGAAAGAACTGTTTGTTATGGGATTATATGATACTTGCTTTACAGTTGGAGAAAGCCATGGATAAGAATAAATCTCTTTTTCCTTTCTCTGTTTCGAACTGTTGCCTAAGAGCTTATTGTGCTTATCGGTAATATAATTAGTGATGGACAAATGAGATTATCCTGAAGATTACGTGATATAGCCTACACTTTACACTTACAAGGACTGATTAACTTGTTTTTTTTAGTGGTTTATTTTACGATGTCTTATCAACTGCTATGGTTATTTAGCTTCTGAATGATATGGAGGTGATAATGCCAGCGAAATGAATCCCGGGTCCACCGCCGACAGATACCTAGCATTTGCTCTCAATGGGTTAAGGAAAAATTCCGGAAAAACCTCTCAGGTAATTTTTCCCAAACAGAATTTCAACCCGGGGTCACTCGTTTCACAGTCAGGCATGATAACCGTTACTCCACATCGGTGTTATTGTTGGTTTTTATTTCTGATGATTTTTCTAGCTGTGAGGCGAATGTCCGGTAACCCTTGTCATATCTTCAGTATAGCCTATTTCCCTCACAACACCGTAGAAATACCTCGCCTCTAGAATTCGTTACCGAATGATGTCGGGAATTGCCGGACGCTATCACAATTCAGAATTAAATCGGAAAATTGTGTGTTATTCCATAGTTTTTAGGTTTGCCAGGTGTGTTGATTTGTATTTTTATTCTAGATTAAAATTTCATTTTTTTTTTGTTTATGTTAATTAATTAAGTAGAATATAATTATTATACTTAATCACTCATTTGAGAGCGAGTTATACTCTTTAAGGGGCGAGCTAAAGTTTTTCTATTTATATTATATTTTATGTTACAATTATTATCAAAATAAATAAATAAATAATAAATGAGTAAATAAATAATAAATAAGTAAGTAAATAAGTAAATAAATAAAATTGAAGTTTGTGTTGCTGTAACCTGTATATATTTTCGCCTGATTTTACTTTGCTTATAGTGTGATTTTTTCCTATTAATGTATTTTTGTTTCTGGTGGTGTGGAAGTGAAGGCCTGATGACAGAATAGATAAATTACAAATTACAAAATATCGGTATTGCCTACATCGCAGTTCATACAGAGTATTTAAATAACCTGGCCTTGGGTAGAAACTATGGATGAATGAATATTAATCGGCAATACTTAATTCTTAAATTGACAAAACTTCATTTCTCACACTAGTTTATTAAACAGTGTCGGACTGTAAAGAAAACAACTATCGCAATGTCCATATTTTATATGTTATGCAATATTATAGTATTGTGAAATTTTAATTTTCCTACCATTTTTTCTATTCTATTAAAATTATAGCATACTAGTGGCTTGTGCAGCAAATGCTGCAAACTAAGTTCATTAGACATTCAAATAAACATTTTTAGATTTATTTTCAATGAAGAATACCAGACATTCTGAAAGTTATTTGCTTCCATAACAATGAAAGATACTCTCTCTCGAGCCAATACTGAAGAGAACCACGCATATAAATATCTACACCACACTGCCATTAAATATATGAAAAAGACCCAACCCCTCTTGATTAATAACTATAAAAATATTTGATTTTTAATAATATTATTATCTTACGTAAGTTTTATAGCTTTCAGTAACATATACTACATATATATATACTATACAGCCGCCACTCAGTAAAATATAGAAATCAAAATCTAATTTAAGTTATTCTCTGCATCTACTTACATAACCCCAAAACGTTTCACTTTCATATCATCAATATAGCATTAATATGTATAATTAATGAAAAATAGTCACAGCATGGCATTAACTACAATAATATTTCATTTCTAATGGTAATAATGTCATCAAACCACCTCAAGTTTTGTAGTTTTTAATATCCAATGCACAGCTGTACCCAGAATATTACATACCACAGAATCGAACCTGAAACTATTTTTAGTAAGTTAAGTTTTTAATAACCAATTTAATTTGAGCTTTAAATGTGTCAGCATTTTCGCAGATCATGGCCTTCGTGTAATATTGTTTACTGTAGTATGTGTTTTGTTTTATTCTGAAATGCAACACGGCTGACTTGATGCTCGCTTCGCTTCCCCTTTACAAAAAAGCGACGGGAATATCAAGTCGGCCGTGAATGCTATTAGCTAGTTCTCAAAACTGACGACAGATGGATTTTCGAAAATAGAAAAATTATGTTTAAAAATTGACATTTCACTGAAAACTACTATTTTTCCGAAAAACTTTGAGTTCCAAGCTTCAAAATGAGGGGTCATTTATTAAAATCCGTCCAGTCGTTTTCCCGTAATTTCCATTACCAGTTCAAATTATATATATAGATTATAGCATATAGCCTATTAACCTGTTGTTTGTAGCTTCTTCAAGCATAAATAAATCGATAGTGATGAAATCATATCTTCTCTCGCTAGACATTAATCTAATCCGTTAACTGGAATTATAGCTGAAATGGAAATTATAGGATCCATATTTAAAACGAGGTGTTAAATACTGTCCATATAGTTGTCTTAACACATTGCAAATTTCTTTAGTGAAACTATTGTTTGCAGGCGTTACAAATTGTGGTACGTGTTCTTGATCATTTTCATTATAATTCTTCGTTCCCGTAAGACTAAATTGACACGTACGTATTGAAAAACTATGGTAGTTAAACTCATATTGTCACTATTTTTTCCTTCAGCGTAACTTTTTTTCTCGCCATATACTAGCCTACTCCCGAGGTCATTCGCAATTCAGTCAGCTGGTTCATTATTTGTCATTTCAGTTTATCATATAGGGTAAAGGTTGGTAGTATTGTGATATAAGTAATATTGTGATAGTACATTTTGAGAATTTATTACAATTTTACTGAGCGAGAGGAAGATCGGTTATTTGCGTCAACGTATTAAGGGAATATTCGTGGACAAGTTTCTTCACAAAACCGGTCTTTCTCTCCATCAGTAAAATTGTAATAAATTCTCAAAAAGAACTATCGCAATGTTACTCCAAATTCCACAACAATACACAACAACCGGCAATATAACTGCTATATAAATTCCAACTTTCAGCTTTTTCAAGAGCAGGATGGATTACGAAAGCTTCTCAACTGAATATTAACGGGCATTTGCCATATTTATTCTGCTTTTAATTTCCTCTGGAGTGTCCTGTATATTTATTACTGTTGCTCTAAACCTACTTGAATTTTTCCACCTTTTCAAAGGATACATTTCCAATTTTTATAATTTCATTTCGTACTATGTTCTGGTCACGGGACATAATCATGTATTTTTTTTTCGGGATTTACTTCCAATCCTATCTCTTTAATTACTGCAAGTAAAATTCCCGTGTTTTCCCGTAATCGTTTGTGGATTTTCTCCTAATATATTCACGTGATCCGCATAAACAAGGTAGCTGATTTAACTATAAGAATGCTTACTTTTCGTAAAAATTCTGTGATATTTAGGGACCGAATTTTTATGTAATATCAAGGTGTGAAATATGTACATATTTATGTAAGAAAAATAAGCTGAATATGTACCAAAATATGTAAAATCATGAAAATATTTAATATCAATATGTGGCAGGTATAGGATAGATAGGACTCTCCAGTTCTGATTTCATAGAGCACCCGACTTTTTTAGCGCACACTTGACACTTCACTATTTTTCCATCTGTAGTGAAAGCTTCGTCCATCGCAATCCATGATTTTATTTTTTCGTTAGGGTTGAAGATACAGGGGTCATTTTAATTATTTAAAAGCAGTAGATAAACTCACTTACACTTTACACTGTAAGTACTAAAGCTAGAGAACTGAATGAAATGAATGACATAACAGAACTGCAAGCACTGTTTCGCTTTACTGAATTAGGAGAAAATGGGACACATGCATTTTAGCTGCTCACTGTAAGAAACAAGCACCTACTAAAACCTCAAACTATAGGCATTTACAAACTGTTTTTTGAAAAGTGACATTCCTGTCTCATTCAGAAGGGTAGAATTATTCTAGCCGAGAACCATACTTTCTAATTGCTCGGAAAATCCCATTTCCATATAAATTTAAAGTAAAGAGGTCAAGCATAACCTGAAAAGCTATTAATTTTTAATCTTTCAACATCTTTCCAGTTTGTTCCTTTATTCCAGCTTCTTTTCAAAAGTCGGCTACTTTATTGCGGGTCATGTCAGACTTGACACGGGTTTTCCCTGGAAGAATTAGGAAGAGGGTGAGTAAGGTTGCAAATTGCATGGGAACGACTTATTAAGACGTGTGCAGAACAATTATTATAGTTCGAGACAAATCATGTCGTCCTCGTCCCACTCCACCGCATGAAGGCAACGCTACTTTCTGAGTTATTTTTACAATACAAGGTAGTTGTATGAGAATGGTTGTCTTTTGTTCACTTATATTTACAGCGGTATGGGGTGAGTGCCTCTATTACTTTCTGGAACTAAGGACGTTATGTTCCGTCCCGAAATATATCCTTTCTTGGGTAGGTAAAAGGGCTTTTTAAATCTATGTATTTCAAATTGTAAACTTCCCCAGCAGAAGTTTTTTTTCCCCCATTTTATAGAAGTAAAAACGAATAAAACCCCTAAATGCTTCAACGCGTGCGTCCGCTTCATTTGTAATGTTCGATACTATGATCATATCTCACCTTCTTTTGAGAAGTTATCATGACTTAGGTTACATGAGAGGAGAAATCTGCACTCACTTTCTCTCTTATATCGAATTATGCACACTTCATCCCCCTCTTACTTATTCGCCCGTTTTCATACTCTCTCTCGCTATCATAATATTAATACTCGATCACAACGCGATAACACGCTAGAAATTCCACTTCTCACATCATCTCTGTATTCCTCATCTTTCACTGTTGCTAACTCTCGTCACTGGAACTCTCTGCCGCCTGAAGTCAAGGGCTGCCGAACATTGAAATCTTTCAAATCCAAGTTAGAAAATTATCTTATGACGAGTTGCCAAACTAACTTACTATTATGACAAGTGTTGTATTGCATGTTTCCACGTATTCACATTTTTTAATGTTCTAGTGATATTTAACTTATTTTATATTTTTGTTTTCATATTTACCGATAATGGTAGGGGAGAGTCGGGTAGTATCGGACATGGGGTAATATCGGACAGTGCGTTTCTTTCATCTACCACCATATGGTAGTACCTGAATGACATGGTTACGTTTCTCTATACGACATCACAGAAAAGTAACCATGTCAATCAGGTACTATCATCGTATGGTAGATGAAAGAAACTCACTGTCCGATATTACCCGATGTCCGATACTACCCGACTCTCCCCTATATCTATAATGTGATAAGTTGAGCTATATATAATCATAATTTTCCTTACTGTGTACACTTAAAAATATTGTATTCATTGTATGCTTTGTACTGCACTATTTTATTACTATTATTATTATTATTATTATTATTATTATTACTATCATCATTATTATTACTATTCTTATTTATTGTTATTATTATTATTATTATTATTATTATCAATAATTATCTTATTGTTTTATACTTTGTATGTCTCATTTATTTTGACCTGCTGTTCACATTTTATTATGTTTTTTTCTTTCTCTCTGTATGTTATATATTATGTCTGATTTCTACTTACTTGCTGTTTACATTTTATTATCATTATCTTATTCAGTTTTGTGTGTAAAATTGTAGTGTACTTCGTAAATTTGTAGTGTTTTTTTGTAACGCAGTTTTACTCCTGGTTGAGTATATATTATTTTAATGTACCGAAGTACATATGACATTTCCATGCAGATATTCTGCGTCATCATACGATGAAATAGTAATGGAACGGAGAAAAATTCTCTCCGGCGCCGGGATTTGAACCTGGGTTTTCAGCTCTACGTGCTGATGCTTTATCCACTAAGCCACATCGGATACCACCCCGCCGTCAGACAGAATTGTCTCTGATTAAGTTCCAACTCTTGGATTCCCTCTAGTGGCCACCCTCTGCACTACGTCATAGATGTCTATGAACAAGGACCGAAGTCCACACATGTGCTGAGGTGCACTCGTTATGAGTGACTAGTTGGCCGGGATCCGACGGAATAAGCGCCGTCTTAAATCACGAAGTGATTTACGCATATCATATATATTATTTTAATGTACCGAAGTACATATGACATTTCCATGCAGATATTCTGCGTCATCATACGATGAAAGAGTAATGGAACGGAGAAAAATTCTCTCCGTCGCCGGGATTTGAACCTGGGTTTTCAGCTCTACGTGCTGATGCTTTATCCACTAAGCCACACCGGATACCACCCCGGCGTCCTTGTTCATAGACATCTATGACGTAGTGCAGAGGGCGGCCACTAGAGGGAACCCAAGAGTTGGAACTTAATCAGAGACAATTCTGTCTGACGCCGGGGTGGTATCCGGTGTGGCTTAGTGGATAAAGCATCAGCACGTAGAGCTGAAAACCCAGGTTCAAATTCCGGCGCCGGAGAAAATTTTTTTCCGTTCCATTCCTCTTTCATCCTGGTTGAGTGTTAGAGAAGGCCGTATGGCCTTAACTCTGCCAGGTTAAGTAAATTATTATTATTATTATTATTATTATTATTATTATTATTATTATTATTATTATTATTAAATATGTAGATTTATGTAATACCAAGCCATAATATGTAATGGGGGGGTAAATATGTAAAATATGTAGTATGAAATTTTAATATATTAACTTAATGGTAATTACAAGATTCGCAAAGATTTGTTATTTTTATATACGGTTAGGTTGAAAGGAATATAATATGTAATTACATAAAAATCCGGTCCCTAGTGATGATGGTTGAAATCTAGAAGGTTTCCATGCCGGTGAGGTGCAGGGTAATACTTTGTGAACACCCTGCGTAGCATTATATTGAGGTGGGATCATCTATAGCAGGAATAAAGAAGGAATGGAAGAAGCGCCCAGCTGTCTGTAAGACCTACTCTAATCATGGGGCACATAGCCGCTTCAAAATTATTACCTCAGCCCGTAATAGGACCTGCCTGCCTGCCTGCTCCTTTCTATATAACTACCCAGACACATTCGTGCTCTCTGTCCTGTGTCCGACTTCCCCCTTCTTATCTCCTTCTCTTTTTATTTATTTCTATTGAGTTTCTTTTTAAAAATGCTCTTTTATTTTGTACCGACCAGGTTTCTAAATTAGCGGGAGTAGGCCCAGCCTCTCACGACTGGATCATGCATTGCTGCCGTTGTGGGAGGAATGAGTGTCGCCATATTGACCGGTAGTGAAAGTACAGTGTGGCCATCAAGCGAGAGAGTCGCGTTTCTTATGAAGAAAAGGGTTGGACGGACATAGGCCTGTGTCACGTTAGATGAACTTTCTAGCTATCCTGGCAACTGAAAAGTTACTTTGGGAAAAATCTTGGTGTAAATAACAATTATTGGATCAACATAATGTCCACACCTGTGGAGTAACGGTCAGCGCGTCTGGCCGCGAAACCAAGTGGCCCGGGTTCGAATCCCGGTCGGGGCAAGTTACCTGGTTGAGGTTTTTTCCGGGGTTTTCCCTCAACCCAATACGAGCAAATGCTGGGTAACTTTCGGTGCTGGACCCCGGACTCATTTCACCGACATTATCACCTTCATTTCAGATGCTAAATAACCTGAGATGTTGATACAGCGTCGTAAAATAACCCAGTAAAATAAAAAAATCAACATAATACAGTTCATAGGTACACTTTTAACACAGCGAGTGCTTTCAAATTTATCAAAAAATTTAAAAGCAACTCTAGTTTATCTTTTCATCCCTAATTTTTTTTTCTTGTTAAATTTCTTTTGGTTATATTCGTATCTACTTTATTTCTCTGATATCTTTCATCTCCACATTTTCTTTTCTTTGTCCTTTTTACATCTACACTTTCCGCTTTTCCTCATAGTCTCTTCTTTATTACAGGTTAATTTTTTCTATTCTGGTCTACCTTTTCAGCGCTTCTTTCTTTTCTTCTTTATTTTTTTTATTTTCCCTTTTCTACCTTTCCTTCTGTTTTTCTATTTTTCTTTTTTACTCCTCTACGTTTTATAATTTGTTTTCTCTCTGGCATTTATTTTTAATTTTGTCATTTCCTTGTCCCTTTTGTCGTTTTCTTCCCTCTTTTCCAATTTGTCTGTTTTCTCATTTTCTTCCCGTTTCCTCATTTTCTTCCCATTTCCTTATTTTCTTACCTCTTTTCTGATTTTATTTTTTCTCTCAAAGACATCTCTGTTTTTTTCATTTCCTCCTATTTTTCTCTTCTGTTTGCTCATCTTTTTCTTCGTTTTTAATATTTTGTTTTCTACTCTTTTTCTTTGTTTTCTGCCCCTATAGTTTTTCCCCCCATTCTCTTCGTTTCCTCCCCTTTTTTCTCCCTTTTTCTTCGTTTTCTCCTCTTTTCTTCTTTTTCTTCATTTTCTCCTCTTTTCTTCTTTTTCTTTGTTTTCTCCTCTTTTTCTACGTTTCGTTTTATTTTTGTGTGTGTCTCTTTTTCTTTGTTTTCTCCTTTTATCTCCTGCTTATCTTTCCTGTCTTCTCCTCTTTTTCTTCGTCTTCTCCTCTTTCTCTTTCTCATTTTTTCGTTTTCCCCTCTTTTTCTTAATTTTCCCCCTCGTTTTCTTTGTTTTCCACACTTTTTCTTCGCTTTCTCCTTTCTTCGTTTTGCCCTCTTTCTCTTCGTCTTCCCCTTCTTTTTCTCCGTTTACTTCTCTTTTCCTTCGTTTTCTCCTCTTTTTCTTCGTTTTCTCCTTTTTCCTTCGTTTTCTCCTCTTTTCCTTCGTTTTCTCCTCTTTTTCTTCGTTTTCCCCTCTTTTTCTTCATTTTCCCTCTCTTTTTCTTTGTTTTCTACTCTTTTTCTTCGCTTTCTCCTTTCTTCGTTTTGCCCTCTTTGTCTTCGTTTTCCTCTTTTTCTCCGTTTACTCCTCTTTTCCTTCGTTTTCTCCTCTTTTCCTTCGTTTTCTCCTCTTTTCCTTCGTTTTGTCCTCTTTTCCTTCGTTTTATCCTCTTTTTCTTCGTTTTCCCCTTCTTTTTCTTCGTTTTCTCCCTTTTCCTTCGTTTTGTCCTCTTTTCCTTCGTTTTATCCTCTTTTTCTTCGTTTTCCCCTTCTTTTTCTTCGTTTTCTCCCTTTTCCTTCGTTTTGTCCTCTTTTCCTTCGTTTTATCCTCTTTTTCTTCGTTTTCCCCTTCTTTTTCTTCGTTTTATCCTTTTTCCTTCGTTTTCTCCTCTTTTCCTTCGTTTTCTCCTCTTTTTCTTCGTTTTCCCCTCTTTTTCTTCATTTTCCCCCTTTTTTTCTTTGTTTTCTACTCTTTTTCTTCGCTTTCTCCTTTCTTCGTTTTGCCCTCTTTCTCTTCGTTTTCCCCTTTTTTCTCCGTTTACTCCTCTTTTCCTTCGTTTTCTCCTCTTTTCCTTCGTTTTGTCCTGTTTTCCTTCGTTTTATCCTCATTTTCTTCGTTTTCCCCTTCTTTTTCTTCGTTTTCTCCTTTTTCCTTCGTTTTCTCCTCTTTCTCTTCGTTTTCCCCTTTTTTTCCGTTTACTCCTCTTTTTCTTCGTTTTCTCCTCTTTTCCTTCGTTTTTCTGTTTTCCTCATTTTCCCCCTCCATTCTTTTCTTTGTTACTTTCACATTGCTTGTTCTTTTGTCTAGTTCTTTTCATCCTTATTTTTTTGCTGTTTCTTCGTATCTTTTTATTTATGTTTTCATAATTCTTCATTTTTCTAACTTTGCTTTTCCTTCCTTTTTTTTAAACTCGTTCTTATTTGCTCCCTTCTCATATACTCGTGTTTTATTTCATCTTATTTCTTTCGTTTTTCTTTCTGTTCTTCCTTTTTTTGTTTTATTCACTTCTGCTTCCTACGTTTTCATCTCTCCTCGTATGATCTGAAACTTGAGCATTGCTGTCAAATTATTGCAGCTTACACAAATACATTAATAGCAATAATCCTAGGACGCAGGGTTTAAATGTCATGGAGTATAAATGAGCATCAGTTTCGCATTTCTTCAGTGTACAGTAGCCCCAGTGCATCTGGCTGTGTGCGGGCTGCACCGAAGCCTGATTAATTCCGAACTGCTCTCCTCCGTCACGTACTACTAAGGTATGCGAGCGGCGTCCAGTCGTAAAGCGGCGTCGTTGGGCGTCGCTGGGCGTCGTTCCGGTCAGCTGATGGATTCCAGCGAGGCGGGTGCGCGTGTGTGCCCCGGGCGCCGTGACCTGAATGACCTGCACAAGTTCCAGGGGAGCTGCCCCATATTCTAGGTTCACAAGGGCTCCTCCAGCTTAGCGTTATAAACAAAGCGATTCGACGATATTTTAGGTAGGCGTACTTTACGGTACCTGTATCAGGCATCAGAGACCTTAGTATTTGAGACATTCGGGTTCATTACCCGGGACTTCTACAGTACTCTAATTGTAAGTACAAAATTGAAATAAAAACGTTATTATAAAATATAGAATTACTGTTAATACGTATGCGTATTTGACGTTATGAAAGCCATTTTCAGTATCAGTAATAATAATAATAATAATAACAATAATAATAATAATAATAATAATAATAATAATAATTATATTACCTTTACTTTTTAACTTCGCTTTAGAATATGCCATTAGGAAAGTTCAGGATAACAGGTAGGGTTTGCAATTGAACGGGTTACATCGGCTTCTTGTCTATGCGGATGACGTGAATATGTTAGGAGAAAATACACAAACGATTAGGGAAAACACGGAAATTTTACTTGAATCAAGTAAAGCGATAGGTTTGGAAGTAAATACCGAAAAGACAAAGTATATGATTCTGTCTCGTGACCAGAATATTGTACGAAATGGAAATATAAAAATTGGAGATTTATCCTTCGAAGAGGTGGAAAAATTCAAATATCTTGGAGCAACAGTAACAAATATAAATGACACTCGGGAGGAAATTAAACGCAGAATAAATATGGGAAATGCGTGTTATTATTCGGTTGAGAATCTCTTATCATCCAGTCTGCTGTCCAAAAATCTGAAAGTTAGAATTTATAAAACGGTTATATTACCGGTTGTTCTGTATGGTTGTGAAACTTGGACTCTCACTTTGAGAGAGGAACATAGGTTAAGGGTGTTTGAGAATAAGGTGCTTAGGAAAATATTTGGGACTAAGCGGGATGAAGTTACAGGAGAATGGAGAAAGTTACACAACACAGAACTGCACGCATTGTATTCTTCACCTGACATAATTAGGAACATTAAATCGAGACGTTTGAGATGGGCAGGGCAAGTAGCACGTATGGGCGAATCCAGAAATGCATATAGAGTGTTAGTTGGGAGACCGGAGGGAAAAAGACCTTTAGGGAGGCCGAGACGTAGGTGGGAGGATAATATTAAAATGGATTTGAGGGAGGTGGGATATGATGATAGAGACTGGATTAATCTTGCACAGGATAGGGACCGATGGCGGGCTTATGTGAGGGCGGCAGTGAACCTTCGGGTTCCTTAAAAGCCATTTGTAAGTAGTAATAAGAATAATAATAATAATAATAATAATAATAATAATAAAAATAATAATAATAATAATAATACTAATAATATATTCACTTATTTATTTACTTATTTATTTATCTATTTATCTATTTATACAGGCAGAGTTAATGCCATAGGGCCTTCTCTTACACTCTACCAGGTTACAAAGTATACAAGCAGTGAAAATTTAACAAAAAGTTAAAGAATAGAATAGTAACATATTACAAAAATAAATAATAGCAAAAAAATCGACACTAAATAACATGAAAATAATACCATAATAGAAAAACGAAAGTAAAGTACAGATCTAAAGATTTGAATATAATAAAAGCAACTCCGTACGAATAGTTAATAGGGAAAACATAAGGAAGAATACAACAAATGGAATGTAAAAAAAATACAAAAATCAAATAAAATCCACAATAAAAAGGGTACGATAATAAATTTATCTGGTGATCAAGAGAACAAAAGAAAAGGGGGGAAAGGAAGGAATCTACAATTCATATGAATAGTGAACCGAAGAAAGAAGATAACAAAGAAGAAATTATGTACACGGAGATAGCAGAATAGAAAAATTTTATTTTTAGGAGTAAGTATTTAAAGTGGCATTCGGTTTTCGTAGTTTGTACTATTCATTTCACGTGATTAAACAAACTACATTTTTAGGTTAGGTTTCGTGGATGTAAACTGTTTAGTCAAAGCAATGATATCATGATGTCAGAAAAAATACATTTTAATATTAGATCATATTAATCTATAATTATGAAGATAATGTGCGAGACGTCAAGAAGGGTAGATACTCTTTCACAAATTATTGAACATTTAGAAAACACCTCCCAACATAAAGATGAAACGTGGTAACAAGTAAATAAGCAAGACATCATTATTCTTAATAGTATTATTATTATCATTATTATTATTATTATTATTATTATTATTATTATTATTATTATTATTATTATTATAGTACATGGCATTGGGATTATACCCTCTTTGGTGATATCTGGTATTAGTTGGCAACACTGAAGAGACGGCCAAATTATCTTTTAGGAACTAATCTTACGTGATCCTTAATATAGACAAAGTTTGTAGACTAATATTTAAACGCCAGCATAGGGTTCTTAAGAAGTACATAAAGATAACAATGAAGTTAATAACAATGGTACTAGTAATAATGGACAATCATTTATATGAGTTTTTTACATTGGGGAATTTAATTGAAGTGAATTTATTTATGGCAGGCAGAGTAACTATCTCTTGCCCCCATGTTTTATATTGCTACCAATGCTCTTCATTAGAACCAGGTTCCCATCTTCGAAGCCGTTAGCCCTGTGAACTTAGAGTATATTTATTTTCCCCTATTATCATATTATAGGATTATCTAAGAAATTAACAAGTTCTTTGTGATAGTAGAAGAGAAAGAGTGGGGGAAGGGAAGTGATCCGTGGCCCATTTATTTTAGGGCTCATCCCGACATTTGTCTTATTACTGAAGGGAAACCACGGAAAAACCTTGAGCAGGATGAGGATTTATATGAGAGTGAAAAAAAAAATATATTTATGTAGGGGAGTGTCGGGTAGTATCGGACATCGGGTAATATCGGACAGTGAGTTTCTTTAAATCTACCACACGATGATAGTACCTGATTGACATGGTTACGTTTCTGTGATGTCGCATAGAGAAACGTAACCATGTCATTCAGCTACTACCATATGGTGGTAGATGAAAGAAACGCACTGTCCGATACTACCCGATGTCCGATACTACCCGACTCTCCCCTAATGTAGCGTCGACTGAAATGAAAATGATAATGTCACAGAAATTAGTTTAGGATCCAGCGACGAAATTTACCTAGCATTTGCTCTTAATGGGTTGAAGAAAAATCCCAGAAAAAACATAAACCAGAAACTTGTCCCCTACCAAGATTTGACTCTTCGTTCTGCAAAGGAATTTTACAATGTTACATTTATTCTGATCAAATCTTTACATATTTAAAGGACAAAACTAAAATTCTTTCAATCATTTATTAGGAACAGTAATCTCACTAAAGGTTTTGATTTATCTGGAGAAAATCAAAACTTGGGTGGGATTTAATTGACTATTACACGATTAGAAGAAAGTATATAAAGATTAGAAGAAACAAAGTACCGGTACTGTAATACAATAAAATATTAATTGAAATTCTATTTCACTAATGTTAGCTTCACCAAAACGTTTGATCGGAGCCGCCATTTTCAGTTGACTGTCTATGCTGTAAACAAATCACGATCGCAAAGCATGTTTTATAGTAGACCTACTGTAAGAATTTGCAGTTTGAAATGTTGGCAAAGAAAGAAACAAATGCTAGAGTAGTGATAAAAACAAACAAATTCTAGGGCAGCGATAAAAGTAAGCAAATGCTAGGGAAGCAATAAAATTGTGCAATAAGCAGCCATGATTGGTTGAAAGACGTCCTTTCGTACCGTTTTATTGGTCAAAAATAGTATGACGTATTAAAGTGTAATAGTCATATATAACACACTGCTCTTTTAAATTGATTGAGCATATTGGAAGTTTCATCAACGGCTTTCCCAAAACATCCCATGAAATACTTATCACAAAACAATTTTTATCTCGAAAAGGAAGCAAAAACGAGAAAAATTGTGTTGAACTTTTTTAAAAACCGTCCCATACAACATAAACATGTAGGTTTCCGTACGACACACAGATTAATTAATATACCAATGAACATTGACAACTATACTGAAGAACTAAACACAATAAAATATATAGCACAAAACAATGGCTATAACCCTAACATAATAGACACACTAATAAAAAAGGCAAAACTAAAACAGAACAAACCAACACAAACACCACGTGAGAATAAATACATAACATTAACATATCACAATACCAATACTCACAAAATTGCAACTTCATTCAGAAAACTAAAATACAAGATAGCATACAAAACAAATAACACAACACAGAAATATCTAAATAATCACATTAAACATTCAAATAAATTTAATTCAACTGGAGTTTACAAACTAAAATGCAATAGTTGCCCACATTTTTACATAGGACAGACAGGAAGATCCTTTCATACAAGATATAATGAACATATTAAAGCTATAACCAAACCTTACATCACATCAAATTACGCAGAACATATTATCAACAATAATCATGACTAAAATAATATAGAAACAGATATGGAAATTTTACACATCACACCTAAAAGTTCACAGTTAAACGTCTTAGAACAATACTAAATATATAAACATGCAATAACATACCCACAACATATACTTAATACACAATTACAGATCAATACCCACACATTATTCGATGTCATGATAAGTTATAACACACAAACAACCAGCCCCCACCATAAGAGCAACACACCCCACTCCTACAACCGACAAATGCACATCGCAGAAATCAAGATCACCAGTAGTTCAGGAGACACTGATGAAGACGCAACATCGCGTCGAAACAGACCGTCTGTCCAAGGTATATAACCTTTTTAAAAAAATTTTAACACTTTTTAACGTGTGACTAAACAATTTTATGTTTTTAACAAACAAAGTGTTAACGTGAACTGTAATCAATGATAAAAAGTTTTGTTTGAAATATGTCAAAGAGTAATCGTCTGAAATTAATGACATTACTTACACCCTGTAAATTTTCACACTCTATTTTCAGTTGGATTCTGACTTTTGAATATGAATATCAACGTATGTTTATTTAAAATTCGAAGAAGTTGCTGGATCGTGCTGTGTCACATTTCTCAGACATGGGTAAACTGTCCTTTATCGTAGGCATTGTTCGCTTTGGTGCGTCGGACTTAATCTACGATAACATTTCTGCCTGGAGATGACAAACAAACATGTCACTTGTCAGTAACGGGGTAGAATTTCTTGCACCGTCGTAACCATCGGGAGGTCGAGTTTATCACTGCATTAGCTGGTCGCAGGGGGCTCTGTTTGTCACTAAAGGTCACGCGTAGGTGAAGAATGTATTTGCTCGGAGATGTTCCAGTGGTTTGAAAGTAAGTACGTATTTTATATCTCTCAGTTTATGTATTTGTCATATTTCATGCTTCAGCGTTTTGACATGTTTATTTTCTCAAGTCCGAATTCCTTTTCGACACTAGCGATCCTCCCAATACTCAGAGACTGAAGTATTTATTGTTCATTTTAGGGGACATTATACTGAAATTACTAAATTCCATGTCTTCGAAGCAAAATTCACAAAACATTCATCACTAGTGTATCTGATTAATAATAAAATATGTAAAAAATTTCATCTCTCTATGATAAGTGGTTTGCGTTTTACTACTAGCTTAACAAAATATTGTATCACTTTATAAAAGAAGTCTCTATTCGACATATAATGGAGAAAAAATGGGAGTATAAGGGTACAGTGCATCAGTTATTCATAGATTTCAAAAAGGTATATGACTCGGTTAAGAGAGAAGTTTTATATGATATTCTTATTGAATTTGGTATTCCCAAGAAACTAGTTCGATTAATTAAAATGTGTCTCAGTGAAACGTACAGCAGAGTTCGTATAGGTCAGTTTCTGTCAGATGCGTTTCCAATTCAGTGTGGGCTAAAGCAAGGAGATGCACTATCACCTTTACTTTTTAACTTTGCTCTAGAGTATGCCAGGATAACAGACAGGGTTTGGAATTGAACGGGTTACATCAGCTGCTTGTCTATGCGGATGACGTGAATATGTTAGGAGAAAATCCACGAACGATTAGGGAAAACACGGGAATTTTACTTGAAGCAAGTAAAGAGATAAGTTTGGAAGTAAATACCGAAAAGACAAAGTATATGATTATGTCTCGTGACCAGAATATTGTACTAAATGGAAATATAAAAATTGGAAATTTATCTTTTGAAGAGGTGGAGAAGTTCAAATATCTGGGAGCATCAGTAACAAATATAAATGATACTCGGGAGGAAATTAAACACAGAATAAATATGGGAAATGCCTGATATTATTCGGTTGAGAAACTTTTATCATCCAGTCTGCTATCGAAAAATCTGAAAGTTATAATTTATAAAACAGTTATATTACCGGTTGTTCTGTATGGTTGTGAAACTTAGACTCTCACTTTGAGAGAGGAACATAGGTTAAGATTGTTTGAGAATAAGGTGCTTAGGAAAATATTTGGGGCTAAGAGGGATGAGTCTACAGGAGAATGGAGAAAGTTACACAACACAGAACTGCACGCATTGTATTCTTCACCTGACATAATTAGGAACATTAATTCCAGACTTTGAGATGGGCAGGGCATGTAGCACGTATGGGCGAATCCAGAAATGCATGTAGAGTATTAGTTGGGAGGCCGGAGGGAAAAAGACCTTTGGGGAGGCCGAGACGTAGATGGGAAGATAATATTATAATGGATTTGAGGGAGGTGGGATATGATCATAGAGACTGGATTAATCTTGCTCAGGATAGGGACCAATGGCTGGCTTATGTGAGGGCGGCAATGAACCTCCGGGTTCCTTAAAAGCCAGTAAGTAAGTAAGTAAGTAAGTATAAGGAGTCTCTAGCGACACAATTTACATTATTTTAACTAATATTCACTTACGGTATATGATTCTTTACATTCATTAAAACAAACATTACTATTGGTTTTTTCTCTGTACAGTGAATCAGTAACATACTAGGAATTATTGTTGGTTATTAATAGACAGTGGATGCGGGATGACTTATCGTTGAATGTAGGTGCACATTTACTATATGTTACATTTTTTTACATTCAGACCATTGGCTAAACAGGTTTTAAATGTAAACAGACGACGTCAATATGCTACTGTATCTCCGTACAGTCAGAAGGAAAAGAAAAATAACGTACTGCAGTACATAACTTGCAAGTTCTGTCCTCGTCATCATCGATGCATTTACCAGCGTTGCAGTAAACGACGATATATTCTCGTAAGTTGTCGAAGCTGAATCGTCTTCGCCTATCGCTTAAACGGTTTTTGTATCGAGAGATTTTTTGAAGAAAACCCCTAAAATGGGGATCACTCAATTTCTTTAGAGGAATATGTGCACTGATCATCATGTTGCACGTGTCGTTAGACCCGCACAACTAAATGATGATGATGATGATGATGATGATGATGATGATGATGATGATGATGTAGATGGTTTCTCAGATTTCATTTCAACGCATTTCTAGTGCGATGTACTGTTGAAATGTTTCTTTATAGCTTGAGTTGTTCTGGTTTTTATTTCAATTTTACATACATTACACACGATATTGTGTTCGTTAATACATAAAATGTCACTCTCATACTCTTAATTGCACTTCGTATGTCTGAGCGAATTTTTACGTTTTGCCATTATGAATGGATCAACACAACATATTCAACGCGTACTAAATACTTGAGCAGGTTAACACAACTGCACACATTGCGTTGCAATGTTACTATGAACGGACCCGATCCGAAAAGACAAAATTATTCAGACATGCTATCTACTGTCCATCCAAGTGGTTTTGTCGCAGGGTCGTAAAAAGGAGGAAAATCACCTGACAGTTAATTAACGAGGCCCTTTTATTTAAGTCATTTAAAACAGTTGTATAATATTATGTATACGTCCAATTCTTAACAGAAATTAATGTTTTTAGAAAAGAGCTAAGACAGTCCAGCCACTAGCCTTTACAGAGGGGTGAGCAGAAGCGGGTGGGGGAAACCGGGATTCGACGTAGGCAAACTGACAACAGTATCTGTGCGAATTTAATATTGAAAGCTCTTTCGTCACTGGAAAACACGAACATTTATTAGTATTTAGTATTAGTATTTATTTATTTAACCTGGTAGAGATAAGGCCGTCAGGCCTTCTCTGCCCCTCTACCAGGAGATTCCAACTACAATATCAACAATAAAATTACAATTAGTATTAAATTTACAATTACAATTACAAATAATATTACAATTAGTATTAAATTTACAATTACAATAAAATCAAAGTACGAAAAGATTACCTGAATAATTAAAGCTAGATAATTTATCATAGAGAAACAAAGAATATTTTATATTTACTGAATTACAAATTAAATCTAGAATAACAAAATTGTATAGTGATGAAATTACTGAATATTGAAATATTTTCTGATAGATTAAAGAAACTATTTACAAGTAATCAATTACTGACCAAGTGCCTAGTAAGTTTTCGTTTGGATTCAATTTTATTTCGACAGTCCCTGATGCTAGCAGGTAGCGAATTCCAGAATCTTGGCAGGGCTATTGTGAAAGAAGATGAGTATGAGGAACATATTTCTGGAACGTACTATAATCACTAACTCAGTACTGATTACTATGACCGTAAGGCGACTTTAACTGCATACGCGGCCTTGGTTCTGTGTAGAGGACGGCTGGAAGTTTATTAGTAGAGGGAGTGGGACTGAAGTACATTAAAAAACTCGGGTACAACAAGATTTGAAGTAAAAATAAAATGATGTCCCTGTATAAGATACAACAATCGTACATAGCTCCATTCTACACCATGTTTTATACTTTTCTGTCATGTTACGTTACATTAAATGCTTCGTAATTCCGGTTTAAATCCCCTAAAAGTATGAAAATACTGTATGTTTCGAAAAATATGAAAATGACAAACATATCTTAGTGATTTCTTCAAAAGAATTGAAAAATACCGAAAGAAATATTTACGTGCTGGGATTGGAGAAAGTGAAGTTAGGTAAGGATTTCGGTTGTTAATAAGAGTCCGGTATAATTGTATTATTAATAATTGTCGACGCTTGTCAAAAACATAAATTTGGCGTGAAGCTGTATGTGAGTATTGATTACTGCAACCATAATTATAGGTCGTATTATCGTTTTATCCACGGATTATTACTCATAAAAACACACCGATCACGTCTAATACTTTGCACTAATATTTTATAACATGAATTCACCTCAGAGCTTGCATATGGGAAAGGAACTGGTATAAAATTCTAATAAACCTTTCACTTCTCTCAAATACACAACAGGGAAATCAAAGGCAATTAATCCTATAATCACTTCATCGTAAATTACAGAGGAGAAAACTGGATTAAATGGTGGGTCTGTAAAATGTTATTTTATTCCGTAGACTATTATAATCATTAAAAATATTCGTAGAAGAAATAGAACTAAAATTAAGACGTATTAATAACTTATGTGTGTGCCCGATATGCAAATTAGGATTCTATTCTAAAGAAAACTTCTGAGTTTCAATTGGAAATTTTAAAATACTAGGCTACATTGAGATCGCGAAGGCGTATTATAATTAGAAACGCTAGATTATTATTCTTTTTGAGGAGATGGAGTGTCAATAAAGTGATTTTGTTTCCCAATATAGGCCTACCTTTACAAGTTCATAAACATTCAGTCTCTTTATTATTTTGCGAGTTGTATTACGGTACCGTATATAGTTTATCTTCTTGTAGTCTTACTAATAAACCGTGTATAATTTTTTATGCGAGACAAGCTGAGTTGGGACAGAAAACGTTACTAATAAACCACGGATAACCGAAGGATGTATGGGAATTGCTTTGCAGTAGTTATACACACGAAACCCCTCTGTTTAAGCGTTGTATATAGAGACAAAAATGGCCGTCTGTTAACAGCTGTTCTTATTGATTGTCATTTTATGATGAGGGTTACTTCGTAACCACAGAAGAACAAAACAAAGAGCACAGAATAATTAGAATAATATTGCTACAGCTGTACTCTTTGATCACAATATAGAGTGGTAATCGATCAGGCTAAAGCAAGGAGATGCACTATCACCTTTACTTTTTAACTTTGCTCTAGAGTATGCCATTAGGAAAGTCCAGGATAACAGAGAGGGTTTGGAATTGAACGGGTTACATCAGCTGCTTGTCTATGCGGATGACGTGAATATGTTAGGAGATAATCCACAAACGATTAGGGAAAACACGGGAATTTTACTGGAAGCAAGTAAAGAGATAGGTTTGGAAGTGAACCCCGAAAAGACAAAGTATATGATTATGTCTCGTGACGAGAATATTGTACGAAATGGAAATATAAAAATTGGAAATTTATCTTTTGAAGAGGTGGAGAAGTTTAAATATCTTGGAGCAACAGTAACAAATATAAATAAAACTCGGGAGGAAATTAAACATAGAATAAATACGGGAAATGCCTGTTATTATTCGGTTGAGAAACTTTTATCATCCAGTCTGCTGTCAAAAAATCTGAAAGTTAGAATTTATAAAACAGTTATATTACCGGTTGTTCTGTATGGCTGTGAAACTTGGACTCTCACTTTGAGAGAGGAACAGAGATTAAGGGTGTTTGAGAATAAGGTTCTTAGGAAAATATTTGGGGCTAAGAGGGATGAAGTTACAGGAGAATGGAGAAAGCTACACAACGCAGAACTGCACGCATTATATTCTTCACTTGACATAATTAAGAACATTAAATCCAGACGTTTGAGATGGACAGGGCATGTAGCACGTATGGGCGAATCTAGAAATGCATATAGAGTGTTAGTTGGGAGGCCGGAGGGAAAAAACCTTTGGGGAGGCCGATACGTAGATGGGAGGATAATATCGTCGCCTGAATGCAAGAACTAGGTAACTCGAAATTTGCGTTTTTTAGTTACCTCTTTTATAGCATAGCAAAAATCGCACAAAATGTAATCCAGGATCTAGGTAACTGATCGAACGATACCAGCGACATCTATTTTCCAATATAACAAATGGGTAAAAGAAAACGAGACATATTCCTTAGTGAAATAAATAAGTAAATAGGCGATGTCACAAAATATGAAAAATCAAGTTACCTAGTTCTTGCATTCAGGTGACGATATTAAAATGGATTTGAGGGAGGTGGGATATGATGATAGAGACTGGATTAATCTTGCACAGGATAGGGACCGATGGCAGGCTTATGTGAGGGCGGCAATGAACTTGCGGGTTCCTTAAAAGCCATTTGTAAGTAACTACTACTACTACTACTACTACTACTACTACTACTACTACTACTACTACTACTACTACTACTACTACTACTACTACTACATTAATTGTTTTTAATATATATTTTATTTACGAAAATCGAATTTTAAAAGTGATACGTAACTTTAGAAACAATACCACGGTCAAGAGAGTTTGGGGGCAGAAAAAACACTCAAACAAAGATTTACGAAACTTAAAGCTTTAGCTGGGAATGATTTTTGTAGACTTTTTTTTCTCTCTCACAACAAAATTTATACAACAAAATACAGTATTTTCCTCACCTATACTGGGTGTTCAGTTCAAAGTGTGTCATGGCTCGCTGTATGCCGTCATGTGTCTAGCTGATGAGCCTAGAGAATTCAATCTCCCTATATTTCCGCAGAGGTGTATAACCTATGAGGTAGAGAAGTTGCCTAGCAAGTACTGCGTTCATTCTGAAGAGTACGTACCGATACGTACGGTAACGCCAGTAGTGGCAGGAATGTAAACTGTTTAGAAATACGTACTGTCGGGATATGGGGAGAGGGTTAAGACGATTACTTACGTATTTGTTGACATTAACTTCGACGGTCAACATGGACACGAAGCATTTGATTTGTGTTGTGGAATGTTACCGTACGCAACCGATGATAACAAATACCCTACGTACGACTTGCCGGCGCAAAACACAGTTCGAAAGAGGTTATGATAGCACACAGACCGTACAGACCGCCATCTGTTGCTACGACGTTCAAGTTATACCGTACACGTTCTCAAGTTCAGATTGAAGAACGCCTTAAATAATAGGCAACTTCTCTAACATATAAGCTGAAACTCGCTTCAAATCGGTGACCCAACAACAGTGACGTCATGACACACTTTGAAATGAACATCCATAGTATCTGTTACAGCAGAATGTAAACACTTGCATTTCTTCAGGTGTAATCTTGATGGTACGCATGCGTTGCTTTACTTTAATCTAGAGAGCTATTTAATCTTCAGGAATGAAACTTCTTTTGCAAGATATTTTCGCTTCCAATGCGGTAAGCGAATAGCTTTTAAATGAATCCCAGAAGACGTGGTTTTAAATCTCTTTGTATGTCGGCAAGTTGTGATACTTAAATAATAACAGAAGCGGAGTAAAAGGTGAGACTGTAGCATCGTCTACCATTTCCACGGAATTTCTATCATGCGCACAATGTGTCACGAACACCGCAGAGAATAATGCATGCCACAACGAAGCTCCTTGCTTTCACAAGGGCCGCGTGTCCGATACAGGAAGTTGTGCTCGATAGACTTCCACGTATTGCGGGTTGTTGACCTCTCTTTTCATTTTGGTAGAATAAATTATAATTGCGCGGTGTAGCGTTTGATACCGTCACCCATAAACGTGCGCGGAGGAATACCGAGAACGAGCTTCTATACTTGGTTGTGTGTATGAATGCAGTGTGAGCAATAGCGAATTTGAAGTAACTTACATGAAATATGAGCAGGTGCAGGTATTTATGCAGATTAATTTTATCATTTGTGAAAGAGTGATGGAACGGAGAAAAATTCTCTCCGGCGCCGGGATTTGAACCCGGGTTTTCAGCTCTACGTGCTGATGCTTTATCCACTAAGCCACGCCGGAGAGAATTTTTCTCCGTTCCATCACTCTTTCATCATATGATGACGCAGAATATCTGCATGGAAATATCATATGTACTTCGGTACATCAAAATATATATGATATGCGTAATAAATCACTTTGTGATTTAAGACGGCGCCTATACCGTCGGATCCCGGCCAACCAGTCACTCATTCGAGTGCACCTCAACACATGTATGGACTTCGGTCCTGCGTTCATAGACATCTATGACGTAGTACAGAGGGCGGCCACTAGAGGGAACCCAAGAGATGGAACTTAATCTGAGACGATTCTAACCGACGTGGCTTAGTGGATAAAGCATCAGCACGTAGAGCTGAAAACCCGGGTTCAAATCCCGGCGCCGGAGAGAATTTTTCTCCGTTCCATCACTCTTTCATCATATGATGACGCAGAATATCTGCATGGAAATATCATATGTACTTCGGTACATCAAAATATATATTTATCATTTGTGTTTTTTAATATCGATGTCGGAGATTGCTGGAGATTTTTTTTACTTAGTCATGTAACGACGCTGTATCAACTACGAGATTATTTAGCGTCGCTGCGATTGGTGATAGCGAAATGGTATTTGGCGAGATGAGGTCGAGAATTCGCCATAGATTACCTGATATTCGCCTTACGGTTGGGGAAAACCTCGGAAAAAACCAACCAGGTAATCGGCCCAAACAGGAATCTAACCCGCGCCCGAGCGGCAAGCGCCTTAGTCAACTGACAAGCAAACATTCTAATGGGGGCAGATAAAAAAGTTATATTGTTTTCTTTCACCATGTTAATAATGTCAAAAGAAGTGTTCTTTTCTTTCACCATGTTAATAATGTCAAAAGAAGTGTTCATACAAATTTTGGCCACTCGACCGCAATTACGAAGGCCGTAAAAAATAAGTTCGCTAGGGGCCGTTAACAGATAGGAAAGACAATTTCATTGGAAAAATTTATTGGAATAGACACAGCAATAATTGAGCTATTTTCCAGCACATTCACCACAGGAATTGAGACATCTGTCATATCATGGGATCGACAGAGAGGTGCAGACGGCTGTGAAAGAGTTGCGATCTCAGGCTGCTGACTTCTACGACACAAGGATACAAAAATTGATCCCATGGTATGATAAATGTCTCAATTCTAGTGGGGGATATTTTGATAAATAACGCAACAATTGCTGTATCTGTTTCAATAAATCTTTCCATGCAATTGTGCTTTTTTTTTTGTAAACGTCCCCAGGGAAAATCACTTTCTGGACGGCCTCGTAATTGCGGTAGAGTGGCCAAAATTTGTATAAGCACTTCTTCTGACGTTATTAACACGGCAGAAGAAAAAAAACATAACTTTTTTATCTGCCCCCATCAGAATGTTTGCTTGTGAGCTACACCGATGGCTTTGTTCAAGATTGATTTCTAATCTTGGCGGAGATTAATGGAAATTTTGGAAAATACAATTATTTTCGAATTGGAGTATTAACTCTGTATGAATATTTCTTTCCAAATAATTAACATTAAAGGTTCGTTGGATTCTGGTAAAGGTGCGGTATGGCCAATAGACAATATTTGTTGGATTGAGATTGTATTTAACACACATTAATTAAAAAAAAAAAAAAAAAAAAAAAAAAAAAAAAAAAAAAAAAAAACTTGCAGCCGTCAAATTAACACTTTCAAATTATTAGTGAAATGTTGAATTCTTCGTCTTTAGAGTTCACTAATGTAATCAGAACACCTGGAATACCATGTAATGTAGGCTACTTGGATATACAGTATAACAAATTCAAGGGGGAAAAAAAAATGAAATTTGCTATAAAACGACGCAATAGTAATAATTCGCGAATGTGTTCATAATTCGCTATTAGAACTCTATTTCGCGATTTGTGCGAAGTGTGTATACTTCTTGAAGTCGTGTATAAAACTGCTCTCTTAACACAAGGACTAACAAAATGTATCGACAATAACATTGTTATCATAGTAACCATACTTCTGTATAAAACAAAAGTACTAGGCTAGTGCATAAAAAACGCACTTTCAGGAGATATTGAAGAAAACTATACGGTGCTATATAATAGTAATATACGTTACAAGAGCGGTATGTTGACGTTTTCATGGTCGAGGAAAAGATTGGAAAAGCGAAACGTAGTTGAGCTTTTTCAATTTCCGAGAACATGAAAACAAACATACCGCTCGTGTATCGTACATTATTTTGTGCGAAGATCGTTTATTACATACCTGAAAGACGAATTTCTAATTAGTTGCAATGAAATGTCCATGTTGGTTTCTGTTTAATGACGGCAACTTCGGAAAACCAAAATATCTTTCTTCAACATTGTTGCTATAAAATGTTTTCTGTGTTTAGTATACTCCAGAAGGCCGTGATATACGTCTGTCTTCCCCCCCCAGTCTATAAATGCGAACTTAAAACAAACGGTAAGGTTATGTAATGATTTATTTTTCATTTTAATATTTTAACAATATTATTTATATAACATATTGCAGTAATAACATCGGAATCTTGTTGATTTTTTCACGGCTTCCTTAATGTTACTTGTATCAGGAATGCAATAAGTTTCGTGGAGTAGTAGACTTTACTTAATTTTTTGCAAATATTTAAAAACAATAATTAACATTGCAATTTAGTGAAATTGCAGTGGTAAGTTTCCAATTTATAATTATTACTATGTTAAACGTCTCTAAAAATAATATGTTAAAAGCATAAAGCAGTAAAATGAATGTCGCGCTTAAGCGGTAAGAAGAGGGAAATTGTTATGTGTGTTACGTTGGGAATACTGAATGTGGTATTTCACACTTACCGCGTATTGGTTCTGTGCGGAAAACAAGCAAATACGCACGATCTCGCACAAAAGTTGTCCAAGTTTTCGAACTATCCCGTGCGTCTAGTGTCTTTCCAGTTGCGAGATTCATTCGTCGTATTGATGTTGAACAACGTTGGTCGTACTTCCAGTTTCTGTCTTCACGAACGCCCATATTCACGAATCTCGGAGTTGTATAATTTACACATAAAACTCACAGCTGTATTAGTTCTTCTTCGTGTTATAAAAAAGTATTGATTCTGTTTGCCTAGCAACCGAGGTGAAACAATCTGGTTCTTGGTTCTCTAGATGGATATAAGGAATACACGCAAGATATGCTCGTAAACAATCTCTTTTTTACATATCGTAGAAACGGCTTTAATTCAACGTTTCGCCGCATAAAGCTGCCAAGAATATTGTCACTCACAGTGGGAACTATCAAGAGAATATATTTCATTGACACTTTACGAGATGTTGGCGTTTTTCTCCCGATTCGGGGGAGTCAGCCTGTATTGGAACACAAGTTCATGTTTAGAAATTATTTATACAACATGGTGTGTTGTTGGTCGTTTGAACTATAGGGAGGCTTGTTGCCGAGTGGGAAACTTTCATAAATTGGAAGTATCCCAACTCGATGCTGTACACTGGAGCAGTGACGTAGACAGCTTCAGCTCCATATCTTGTCAACATCAATCGTCAGTAATCTTGAGTTAGTTCAAAAGACACGATCAGGCTTCATGAAGGTGAAGCTTTTCAATTTTATGTCGATTCACCTACGGATTTAAATTCGAGTAATTTTGTAATCCGAAAGTCTTCCAAAATTGTTGACGTCAAACGCCTATATTCGACCTACAAGGAGAGAAAAATGGCAACGTTTTGATGTGAAAGATTTAGTTTGACCATAACGAATAGAAAGAAGTAGTGGTCGCACTCCGTTAATTCAAACGGCCGATACCACACGGCGCTAGTGCAGAGTTCGCTCAGTCTGTTCCGTGTGTAAGTACGTAAATACATTAAACGTAAGTTGCACTGTTTACCTTTCTCTCCATATACGTACGTAACTGGCATTGTACTTACAACATTAAGACTATTTGAAAGAAAAACACATTCATATACATCACACTGTAAAACAAATCATAGTTTAATATGTAAAACTTAACTTAGGGCTGCTTGTAGGCATGCAATATGTACTCACCAACAGTTACTTGTCCGACACTTTGGAGAATTTACGAGATGATTTGGCGGCTCTCGGAGCTTGGAGTTCTCGTCGGATTTGTTTCGTCCGGAAGAAGAACCGACATTTCATGTAGTGAAAAATTAGTTTCGGTATGATATCCATGGCATGATCCAAACAGCAACCTGTTCCCGGTGGCTGAATTACAATTGAGGTAATACTGTCTATGCACTCGTGAAATATGTCTTCCCACATTCCATCGCTCAATTTTTCTTTTATTGTCTGTTCTGTTTGCATAAGCAAATGAAACACGCACGCCCTACAACCCGGAACAAAACACGAAGGCATTGCTTCAAATATAACACGACAAAAACATAATAATCTCGTCCTTTAATAAATAAATCGTGAGAGCTACTCACTTGTCACTCGTGTACGAATAATTGCAGATTAGTGTATTGGCACTTAAAGTATTTAACGCACTTAATTACACTAAAAAAGCAAACGTAATGAACGAACACTCTACTGCTTCTTTTATGGATATTCGCTTCCAACTGAGCAATACCGATCGCAGCGCCACTAATTCTCTTGGTCACCGTCGACAGTGCTGAACAGATAGGAGTGCGCACACTTCTTCTTTCTAATCGTTATGGTTTGACATCACTCGTGTTACCATGGAAACAGATATGTAAGATGAAGTTGCTCTGGTTTTCCACTCGGTCCGTCACACTCCATTCTCTAGTTAATGTGCTTCGAAAATCTTAAAATTGATCTCATTCTACCTGTGGTTTTCCTAAGGCGCTAAGATAAATGTCGGGATGAATTCTAAAAGAAATAGGCTACGAACCTATATCTCCCTTCCTACATCAGTTTCGGAATTTTTCCAAATTAAAGCCTTTGATCCAGGCACATTGCCTTCGATGCTTGGAGCGAGTTTACTTGGATGTCCCTCACACAACGCAAGAATTCAGATCTCTTCTCTTGAGAGGACTGCGACTTTCCGCTTGTGCCACTCGCAGCGCACGCTTTTAACATTTTCGTCGATTCTGTACTGTTGCTCTTCTGTCATGCTACCCCTTCCCTCACTCATGTGGTCGCTGGTAGGTTACGTCCATTTTCGGTTTTCCCCTTCAGAATTATTTAACTTAATGTCTCTTCAATGAAACTGCGAAACTCGGAGTGGGACAAGTGGCCAAGAGGCTTGGAGCTCACATATTCAGTTTTTCTCAGCCCCAAATTCCTTTGCAAGGACGCGTTTTCGCGTACCTTTTAAAGCTTCTTTTCCCATTTCCCGCATTAACATTGTCGTAAAGACTGATATTTGGGTTAACTTTGTGTGACTCGGGTATGTTTGTTCCACAAGGAATTAAGAATTTGAACTTAAAATAATTTTTTAACGGCACTAATGTTTATTTCGTTTATTTCACATTTTCAAATTTTAAATGCATCGGAAGATGCTATAATATGATCAAGTACAAATTTACAGTAGGCCTCTATAATAATATAGAACAGAACATATAATGCAGAATAATACATCAGACTACAGAATATAATTACAACAATAGAAATTGAAATAAAATAATACAATCAATATAAAAAGAGAATAGGCTACAATAATTTATCAAAATTTGAGGACCGAATGAGCAGTGCTCGTGTTTTGTCGCAGTTCAGATATATTATTAAATATAAGAGGAATAAATTACAGAAAATCAAATAAAATAGGAACTAACATTAAAATTACAGCTACAATGAAATTATATAATACAATAATATAAAAATAGAGAAGAATAATATAGCACGTGAATAAAGTAGGACAATTTATGAAAAATATATTCCGAAATTATAGAATACAAATATAATGTAGACTGATTAATAATTCATACACATAGGCTATAAATTTATTTAATCAAATTGAAGACATTAACACGTTTCTAATTTTCTTGTTATGTGTTAGTGTGTTGCATCTTACAAGTTCTGGATGTAATTTAGCTAAATAATTATACAACCGAGGGCTAAAATTAATGCTATGCTTTAGACCAGCAAATTTGAACCATTTAGGCTCTACTAATGTTGAATTATTATTTTGTCTTAGTCGACCTGGTTGGCAAGTTGGTATAGCACTGGCCTTCTATGCCCACGGTTGCGGGTTCGATCCCGGGCCAGGTCGATGGCATTTAAGTGTGCTTAAATGCGACAGGCTCATGTCAGTAGATTTACTGGCATGTAAAAGAACTCCTGTGGGACAAAATTCCGGCACATCCGGCGACGCTGATATAACCTCTGCAGTTGCGAGCGTCGTTAAATAAAACATAACATTTTTTTTTTATTTCGTCTTGTGTTATGATTATGTGCCTGTAATATAAACTTATTATGATTTTAAAATAAAATTTTAACACAGTATATTTATAAAATTTCTCAATATTAAATATATTAAATTCAGAATAAATTAATTTAGTTGGATGATAAAAAAGTTTCTTCAAACAAATTTTAATTATTCGTTTCTGTAATAAATTTAACGGACTAAGATTAATTTTTGTACTTCCACTCCAAACAATAATACCGTATTGAATAATAGACTGAAAAAATGGCCAAGTAAACATTTCGTAGAACTACATACTTGTCTGACAACTGCATTAATTGGATGGACTCTTATCTTCGTGATCGTCAACAACGTATCTCGGTACAAAATCGGTTTTCCCCTTGGCGATACACGAAAGTAGGAGTACCTCAAGGCACCGTGCTTGGACCACTGCTTTTCTCCATTTATATTAATGACGTGACTACAAACTTACATTACTGCAAGTATCACATTTACGCAGACGACTTACAAGTCTACATACACTCCCGACCAGACGAAATTGATGTAACTATTGGCAAAATTAATCATGACTTGAATCAAGTTTCTTCATGGGCGAAAAAGTTCGGACTTAGGTTAAATGCTAGTACGTCAGAAGCTATAATAATTGGACGTAAGAGACTACTGAATACAATGAACAACAGACATATCCCAATTATTACAGTGAATAATGCCACTATTCCGTACCATTCCGTCGTCAGAAACCTTGGCGTTTACTTAGACGAAAATTTAAATTGGGAATGCCAAATAAAGGAAATATCCAAGAGAGTATGCTATACCATGCATTCTCTTAACCCATTCAGAAACTTCCTCCCGCCAGAATTAAAACAGACTTTAGTGCAAACCCTCGTACTACCACTGTTTGACTATTGCGACGTAATACTTACAGACTTGACAACTGACCTTTCGAACAAGCTGCAGCGTATGCACAATATCAGTGTCAGATTCATCAGCAATGTTCACAAATTTGACCACATTACACCCTCGTTCAAATCTTTATCCTGGCTGCAACTTAGTAACCGTAGAACACTTCATTCGCTCTCTCTTCTGTTTCGAGTTCTCCACACTTCTACTCCAAATTATCTTCGTTCCCGGTTTAACTACTTATCCTCCAATCACAATCTAAACACCAGGTCACAGGAGAGCCAAATCCTAGCAATTCCTGCCCATAGAACATCCCACTATTCATCCTCTTTTACTGTCTCAGTCCCCCGTGAATGAAATTCTCTACCTCAGAAGATAAGGTAACCACTTTCAAGAAAAGGCTAAACGATTTCTTAAGGGCGCAGTCAAGTTGAAGTTATAATTGTGATCGAGTTTAATAATTTAATTTAATTTAGGTATGACTGTCATTACTATTACTGTTATTATTATTATTATTATTATTATTATTATATAATTATTTTATTGGTGTTATGAAGATAAAAAGAATTGTCATTGTATTATATTAATTATGTATTATATTATCTTGTATTGTAGTATTGTATTGCTTTAAATTGTATTGTATTAATTATGTTATACTCATAGCATTGTAATCATTTTCTATCATACTGGTTGAGTGGAAGAGAAGGCCGAATGGCCTTAACTCTGCCAGTTAAAATAAACCATTGTTATTACTATTACTATTATTATTATTATTATTATTATTATTATTATTATTATTATTATTATTATTGGTAAGTAAGATCGAAGATTAACGAATTTATAATTTGTTCGTATCAGATTCTGCATTTCGGACATACTATAAAAGTTGTAGCCAGGAAAACAATCTGATATCAAATTGAAGTAATTACAATCCGATATTAGATAAACATAACATTAAATTGTGTATACATTTTCCCAGAAAATCGAAGAATTAAGATGGATTCAATTACACAGGAGTCATACGTGTTATATCATTTTAAAAGAAGGAAAATCAAATAATAAATAAGAAAAATTACAATTAAATCACAATTTTAAGCCAAAATCCAATCCCATTCGCCATGAAGCGTTTCGTTTCAGGGATAAAGCGGTTTAAAACTTCCTCTTTGAATTAAATTATCCAACAATTTACCTCCTGCCTCCATTGGACATGGATGATAAATCCTAGTTACAAAACTAACGAAATCTGCAGTTGCCATTTGTACAGTAGAAAAGAGCAGCTTTATGTGAGGCTGGAACGATTCCCATGGGCTGCCTCCGATGATTATCAGCACCACCGCAGTGACATTCCAGCACAGCTCGTGGCAAATGTCTCAATTATGCCTGGTTGAGTTCCTAAACGTTTTAAGAACATCTTCGCTTTGGAGGATAAAAACAAGAAGAACCGAATCGCTTCAGTTGTCGTCGTAGGATGGAATCGCCGACACGGAACGCTGTTAGGAGGGGGACTACTGCCATTAAACAGTGTGTGGTCGGTCACCACGGAGACGAAATGTGATTTGTGAATGTGTTGGGATTGTGTGCGTGATTCTCTTCCTCACGGGTGGGCAATACTACTCAGCTGTTCGACTGCCTGTTGACTCGGAAAGACTTCTACACCTGATTCCCAAGCCAACATACTCCCTGGGAATTACTGTATTAACTAAATTTTATAATAATTTAATAACTGAGACGAATAAAAAAGTAGCTGTGGTGTTAGTCAAACTAATGGTCGACCCTGTGTAGGTGCCATGTCTTCTCTCAGGTGTTTGGAGTTCGATCTCTAAGCTAGTCATCGTGACAGTGAACTTGATAAGTCAAAGAGTTGGCAACACTGTTTGGAATAGCGAAATAATATGGAAAATAGAATAAATGTAGCATTATTAAATTGTTGGAATAAGTGGCGAATTATCGACTAATCGACTGTTGGAATACATAGGTAATTCAGATGTAAACTGTTGGAATAGGTAATAAAAAGGCAGCGCATTTTCGTTCCCAAACGTACAGCGGATCGAGTAGTTTCTTCTGGTAGCTACATCTATTATATCACGTGGATGTGTAAGCAAGGTCGAATTGCAAGCAGGTACGCATAGGGTCACTAAATAACAATGGTGTAATGTATTATAAATATGTCCTTTTAACGTCATATGACGTAGAAAGAACATTCTCTTAGTTTAAACAAATTTTATGTCATATTCGTAGAAGATTTGCATTTCATAACCTCAGAATATACAGTATTTTTTCGTTCACTGCAACGGGATAGGTTTTCATGAACGAATTATTTGTATATATTGTGTAAAATATAAAGATTGATAATTTGTATATTGATGATGATGATGATTATTATTATTATTATTATTATTATTATTATTATTATTATTATTATTATATCCCTGTAACGTCATGTGACGTAGAAAGAACATTTTCTTAGCTCAAACAAATTTTTACTGGTAGTTATAGTAAAAGAGGAGAAAATCCACAAACGATTAGGGAAAACACGGGAATTTTACTGGAAGCAAGTAAAGAAATAGGTTTGGAAGTAAATCCCGAAAAGACGAAGTATATGATTATGTCTCCAGACGAGAATATTGTACGAAATGGAAATATAAAAATTGGAAATTTATCTTTTGAAGAAGTGGAGAAGTTCAAATATTTTGGAGCAACAGTAACAAATACATATAAATGATACTCGGGAGGAAATTAAACACATAATAAATATGGGAAATGCCTGTTATTACTCAGTTGAGAAGCTTTTGTCGTCCAGTCTGCTGTCAAAAAATCTGAAAGTTAGAATTTATAAAACAGTTATATTACAGGTTGTTCTTTATGGGTGTGAAACTTGGACTCTCACTTTGAGAGAGGAACATAGGTTAAGGGTGTTGAGGATAAGGTACTTAGGAAAATATTTGGGGCTAAGAGGGATGAAGTTACAGGAGAATAGAGAAAGTTACACAATACAGAACTGCATGCATTGTATTCTTCACCTGACGTACTAATTAGGAACTTTAAAGTCAGACGTTTGAGATGGGCAGGGCATGTAGCACGTATGGGCGAATCCAGAAATGCATATAGAGTGTTAGTTGGGAGACCTGAGGGAAAAAAAGACATTTGGGGAGGCCGAGACGTAGATGGGAAGATAATATTAAAATTGGATTTGAGGGAGGTGGGATATGATGATAGAGACTGGAGTGGTCTTGCTCAGGATAGGGACCTATGGCGGGCTTATGTGAGGGCGGCAGTGAACCTCCGGGTTCCTTAAAAGCCAGTAAGTAAGTATTATTATTATTATTATTATTATTATTATTATTATTATTATTATTATTATTATTATTATTATTAAAATGTTTTACAATAGAAATTCTAAATCTCTCTGTCCGGTCTGCAGATGTATAAAATATGCTAATATGCATGGATCAAGCTTGGATCCATTTAATGTGTAGTATATATTTTGAAGTTTTATATCAGTTTTCATTTATATCTTTTGTTTAAATATGTATTTTAATATTATTCTCGCTAACTTTTATATCATTTTGTTATTTATTAATTTACTTGATTCCATCCTTTCATTTTCAAATACAATTACTTCTATCTCATTATGCTATGTAGTTTAGTCATCCATTTTATCCCGTCCATTCATTGTCATTATTGTCGTTGTATTATAATCTTGTATATCTTTGTAATATTAGTTTATATGATTCCATTGTTCATTTATGATTCCATTATTTCATTTGTAATTATCATTTTAATCAATTGCCATTAATTTAATTATTTCTTTGTACTTTTATTGTAAATTATTGCTAATGTTTTTGTTATATTGTTTGTGCTGAACTGTAATTGGCCTCTGGCTGTTGTACAGCACATTAAATATAAATAAATAAATAAATTATTATTATTATTATTAGTAGTAGTAGTAGTAGTATTACTTCTACTACTACTACTACTACTACTACTACTACTACTACTACTACTACTACTACTACTACTACTACTACCACCACATTATTACTGATACGGTGAATGTCTGGTAGTCTCATGGCGAGCCCTTGATTTCATCTCTCCAAAATATCATTCTGCAGCAATAATTCTACGTATTCGATTTCTTGAAGTTGATGCAGTGCCGTTAAATAAGCTATTAAAATAAGATCATAATATAAATATATTACAAATATATGCAAATCTTGAAGTGAATGTTGGGTCAAACCGACATTTTACGAATATGTATACTATTTGTAATATGTTTAACAAAAATTATACTGTAACACCATCCTGATATCAAATGGATAAGCACATATTCCACTGAAGTAAAAAAAATTAGAGTAATAAATCGCTTAATTTTGGCCCGTCTGGCTCGGGCTACATCCCAAAGAGAGTGGTTAGTCCTACTTACGTCATCGCGGTGATGTCATGAACAGGCTGCATCAGGTAGGCGCGAACCGAGCTCAGGGCGTAGAGAGCGCTTGCCCGGGGATTACACTGTAATTATGTTCCTTTCTGTTATTTAACGTTCATTCCTTGGGATAAGCGACAATACACCTAGCTTATTTTCTTTCTGCTTTTATTATCGCAAGTGATCAGATAAGCTGCGGGCATAGGAACTAGAAAACAATACAGATGCTTGTTGCGTGGAAGAATAGAACTTGTTTGAACAAAATAATGAAGAAAAGCGAATAATTGCTAATACGATGATACGGCTTCTATATCTCAAGATCTTGGGTTTTACCGCGGCTTAAATTTCCTTTCTTTTCCAAGGCCTTCGTACGATAACAAACGAAAATATCCAGCAGGCTACGAGAGAGAATATTCTATACTAATGTCACAAGAGGTCTGAGATTTGCCGATAAATCCACAACGAAGCGAGTGGATTTATTTGGGAAATCTTAGACCTCGAGTGACATTTATTAGGAATATTTCGTGAATAAGGTAAATAATGTATCCCTTAAATTCGCTTGTAATATGTTAATAATTGTATATTTATGAATACTTAACCTATTCAGACATTGTGAAATCGAAATAGATGAATAACGATTACTGCAATAAAGAAATTGATTGTTATTCAGTAATGCCAATTGAGAAAAGCGAAATACAGGTTTAAAAATGTTAATTACACGTACTGCGCTTTTCTCTTGTTATTATAACAGAAATACGTTTTCATCATCTGCTGAAATCATAATTCAATTTAAAAATTTTATAGTGTAATTACAAATAACCTGATTAATACATTAATTAAATGAACAATTGTTATGAATGAGTGTCATTTTCTTTACACATCGATATGGAATTAAAAGATGAAGATGTAGATGTGGAAGCAGGATTTCGCACTTTACTTAGTACAATGGATTCATGCTCATCGATTTATGTGAAAACAGTTGGAGACACTGACTAAACAAAAGAACGACCATGCGATAAATTGATAGTGATAAATCGAGCTGCAGAAATTATCGCGATGTATGACTGTGATGGTTGGAATTCAAAATTTCATTACACTTCATTGACCGAAAATGGAATGATGTAATATAAACGAAATAGTCACAATAAATTTGTTTTGGTGACAAATTGTTAGTACAATAGATTTTTCAAATCAGGATTGGCAAGCTAATTTACACATAATTTTCTAGGTGTAGAAACCCATTTCTTTTTACCCGAAAGTAGAAATAAATATTTTTATTTTCGTGATCGAGGTGATTCAGACGTAAAACATCAGGCTCTCATTCAGGAGGCCTTGATTCAAACCTTGGGGTCGGCCACTCTAATAGTGTTTTTGGTGTTTTCATCCACTATACAGCAAATAATTAGAAATCTAGTTACTCAAAAGGAAAATTCCCGGTTGATATCCCACTTACACTACAAATAAATATACAGGTACTGATTTGCTAAATTCTAATCCATTACACGTATCGTAACACATAACTCGTACCTCTGATTAAGGTTCTGACTGATATGTACATCTATTATCAGGCAGTACCTCTCATTTGAAGATATGTATCAGAGGAAGAACAATTGTTTGTATGCATCTGAAGTCTGACTAGTGTAATATGTAGCTAGTCGGCGATGTATGCATTGGAGGGGGAAAGGAACTGGCCACCCTACCCCATTATCTCCTGACCTAGTTGTCTCATGTGTGATGCCTTATTGGTGTTACTTATAAGGTTCAAATCTGTCTTCGGAAAGTTGACTAAACAACAGTTGTACACGGTGTGGATAGAACATTTTGTAGCATTTCCAGGGTGACTTTAGCACAGGCTTCAATGATACGGTTCTTTAAATGTTCCACATTCGCAATTTTCTCTTTATCCTACCAAGTTCTTTATGTAACCCCTGAAGAAAAAATCAAGGGGCGTTAAATCTGGAGACCTGTCCGACCATTCTACTGGTCCACGCCGACCAATCCAATGTCCAGGGAACTGTTCTGTGGCTTAACCTACCAGAACGAAGAATGATATCAATTCTTTCCCTTTCGATAATGCCATCACGAAAATCAAGAAATTTGTTACAGGAAAGCTTCAAATAATCACAGCAATGCATTGAAACTGTCACGGGTTAACCAAACAGTAAAGCAGGAAAAGATAATTACCAGAATTTTATAAAAATACCTTTTCCAAAGCCTCCTTAATACTGTACCATGTTACAAAATATCTGTAGATGCAGTAACTAATGTTTTTGCTATTATGACAGTTATCTTTAAGTAACCTGAAAATGATTAGAGATATGTCAAAACGGATTGCACCATTGCTTTTCTCAGAAAATTTCACATGACTTTGAGTACCTACATGACCCCCCTTCCCATTTAAAATTTCTAAGTTGCATTCAAAATGGCGGCTTTTGAGATAGCTGAGGGCTAGAATCGAATGTGTCACTGGTAGAGCATTTGGTCTTACAAATACTGATAACACTTATAGTAATCGAAAATCAAGCATATGGAATATATTTATGTGGTTCCAGACTTTTGATTCACCTTGTATTGCAAAGAAAAAGATCGTGTTCATCCCAACGTAAGTGCTGGTCGACTATTATTCCGAGATATTTTACCTGAGGAGATTAATTTAGAATAGGACAGTTACAATTATTATTAGAAGAACAATTATTGGATGTATGAATTTTTAAATAACCTTATTCCTTTTCTGAGGTCGTGCCAGAGAATCAGTCCCATTCCGAGGCTTACTGTCAGGTTTCGTAACAAGCTGTTTTTTACGGTGATGGGTTGTTAGCCCTTCGCCCAACCCCCAAGCTGGAGGACCACCCCTTATCGGCTGTCCACGACTGCTTATTCAATATATTCGCAGCTAGCCTCCATATCTGGAGGCCGTCGTAAACAAAGTCGTAATCAGCTACTTGTCTATGCGGAAGACGTGAATATGTTAGGAGAAAATCCACAAACGATTAGGGAAAACGCGGAAATTCTACTTGAAGCAAGTAAAGAGATAGGGTTGGAAGTAAATCCCGAAAAGACTAAGTATATGATTATGTCTCGTGACCAGAATATTGTACGAAATGGAACTATAAAAATTGGAGATTTATCCTTCGAAGAGGTGGAAAAATTCAAATATCTTGGAGCAACAGTAACAAATATAAATGACACTCGGGAGGAAATTAAACACACAATAAATATGGGAAATGCGTGTTATTATTCGGTTGAGAAGCTTTTGTCATCTGGTCTTTTGTCAAAAAATCTGGAAGTTAGAATTTATAAAACAGTTATATTACCGGTTGTTCTGTATGGTTGTGAAACTTGGACTCTCACTTTGAGAGAGGAACAGAGATTAAGGGTGTTTGAGAATAAGCTTCTTAGGAAAAGATTTGGGGCTAAGAAGGATGAAGTTACAGGAGAATGGAGAAATTTACACAACGCAGAGCTGCACGCATTGTCCTACTTCACCTGACATAATTAGGAACATAAAATCCAGACGTTTGAGATGGGCGGGGCATGTAGCATGTATGTTATGTTATGTTTTATTTAACGACGCTCGCAACTGCAGTGGTTATATCAGCGTCGCCGGATGTGCCGGAATTTTGTCCCGCAGGAGTTCTTTTACATGCCAGTAAATCTACTGACATGAGCCTGTCACATTTAAGCACACTTAAATGTCATCGACCTGGCCCGGGATCGAACCCGCAACCTTGGGCATAGAAGGCAAGCGCTATACCAACTTGCCAACCAGGTCGACTGTAGCATGTATGGGCGAATCCAGAAATGCATATAGAGTGTTAGTTGGGAGGCCGGAGGGAAAACGACCTTTGGGGAGGCCGAGACGTAGATGGGAAGATAATATTAAAATGGATTTGAGGGAGATGGGATATGATGGTAGAGACTGGATTAATCTTGCTCAGGATAGGGACCAATGGCGGGCTTATGTGAGGGCGGCAATGAACCTCCGGGTTCCTTAAAAGCCAGTAAGTAAGTAAGAATTTTTAAATACAAGAGCGAATCAGGAGTTTTCATATGAACAGATGTTAACGAAAATGGTACAACCGTAGTTTTAGTATGATTTAAGAGCTTCATTTAATGGAACTTCATTCAGAAATGCATTCGTTCACGCGTGCCTCTGTCAAGAAAACAGGAATGCGAGGTGAAGAGCATCCTCACTGTGGAAATCTGTGCACTGCCTGGCAATTAGCACGTGTTGAGAAATAATAGAGCAGCCAGGTGACCATAACAGTCATGTGATGACGGCTGTAGTGAGGGCGTGCGCTTCATTAATGTGTGGAGGTATGCAGACTGTACACTGCGCCAGGCGTGGACTGCAAGGGTTAAGGACATGTGAACAGGAAGAAATGAGAGGAGTGTAGAGAAAATAAGAGAAACACATAAAGAGGAAGGGTGCCAGTAAGAAGAGAGAAAGAAATTAATAGAAAGAAGAGATGAAATAAAAAAAGGGGTAAATGAGAATGCAAATAGGAAAGATTGTAATAGTAATATACGTTACAAGAGCGGTATGTTGACGTTTTCATGGTCGAGGAAAAGATTGAAAAAGCGAAACATAGTTGAGCTTTTTTAATTTCCGAGAACATGAAAACAAACATACCGCTCGTGTATCGTACATTAATTTGTGCGAAGATCGTTTATTACATACCTGAAAGACTAATTTCTAATTAGTTGCAATGAAATCTCCATGTTGGTTTCTGTTTAATGACGCCAACTTCGGAACACCAAAATATCTTTCTTCAACATTGTTGCTGTAAAATGTTTTCTGTGTTTACTATACTCCAGCAGGCTGTGATATACGTCTGTCTTTTTTTCCCCCAGTCTATAAATGCGAACTTAAAACAAACGGTAAGGTTATGTAATGATTTATTTTTCATTTTAATATTTTAACAATATTATTTATATAACATATTGCAGTAATAACATCGGCTTCTGGAATCTTGTTGATTTTTCACGGCTTCCTTAATGTTACTTGTATCAGGAATGCAATAAGTTTCATGGAGTAGTAGACTTTATTTAATTTTTGCAAATATTTAAAAACAATAATTAACGTTGCAATATAGGTGAAATTACTGTGGTAAGTTTCCAATTTATAATTATTACTATGTTAAACGTCTCTAAAAATAATATGTTAAAAGCCTAAAGCAGTAAAATGAATGTCGCGCTTAAGCGGTAAGAAGAGGGAAATTGTTATGTGTGTTACGTTGGGAATACTGAATGTGGTATTTCACACTTACCGCGTATTGGTTCTGTGCGGAAAACAAGCAAATACGCACGTTCTCGCACAAATGAAAATGTTGATGGTTTGTAGTGTTGCAACGTCCACTTTTCTGAACTCTCATTAGATTTGAATTAAATTAATGTAAACGAAGTTCAGTATTAGTCCCTATTTACACTTGCTATTTGTCGCGCAACATCAAGCTCTTTCTGTCGGCTATATGTAGCATCACCGTTTACACTTGGCAGATTTCTCGTCTGCTACTCCAGGCTAGTTGTTGAGCTCGAGCAACGTGTATATGATGTGGTGAGCCTTTTAAATGAACAGAATGGATTTTAACAATAAAAAGTAGCTGTTTTAGCTTCTGCAGCTTCAAGTGTTTTGTTAGCTTGCACTTTGAGAGAGACTGGGAAAGGAGATGGAGGTCCAGAAGGCAGGAGAAAGGGTTATTCCATGTTCTCAGTAAAGATTTCAAACTGGAACAAAATTGTCCAATAGATATTTATTATATTAAAATGAATTGAAAGTTTTTTTTCTTGCATATTGACTTCTGATGTTCTTTATTTTTGTTTTGATGTCGGAGGGAATAGTATTGGGACGAACAGACTCCAAATTTTTACAAATAAACTCCAGTGCATTTTCCCTCCGAATCCTATTGTGATAGTCCTTATTTCTGATGCCATAAAAATATGGAAATTCCTCGTAGAGCTTGATTAATTTCATTACTTGGTTTTTGTTCCACTCTGACATGATGCTACAAAGCGCGCGGAAAGAGAGAAACAGCTGATTAAAAGTTGTCTGCTACTGCTTTTCCGAACCATGTTCGGGTCCTGTCGCGTCAATTCGGCTGGCTCACCCAGGAAATGTCGCACAGATGTCAGCAGATGTCGAAAGGAAAGGAACGAAATCCGTACTGAGCATGCGCCCGCGCTGTAAGTCGAACGACAAATAGCAAGTGTAAATAGGGACTTATACAACGCGACCAAGTTGTAATCTGACTTCATTTTCTGAACTTGGTTCTGAATTAATTTTGTTTATTCCATACAAAATTTTAAGAATATGCCAGCGATGTCATTAATTTTTTTGGGCTTTTAATATAATAATGCTATTATGAAAATGAATTAAACTGCCAACTATGACCGCCATATCATTAATATTTTAGTCATACGGATGACTGAAAAATGAGTGGTAGTTACATGTTATCCATAATTTAAAATATTCTCGACACCCTGTATGAAGTGTCATCGAAACTAAGGAGACGTCATTGTAGACCTCAATAACCATATTTTAATACCTAAGAGCCATATTCATAGACATTCTTAACGCGGACTTTCGGTGGATGATCAGCGAACTAACGTTTTTCGTATTCATAAACCAGTGTTAGCGACATGATATGATATGAATCTTGTACAAGTAATCAGTCTATAGCCGGGGCTAGTTTAGCACGCTCGTAGCGCGGGCTAGCGAAATGTCTATGCATAGCACCCTTAAAGACTAATCCGAATAATATTAAGGCATGCTCATAAAAACACCTCATTGAAAAAAAGAAATAGTTCTATATTCGAATGCAACAAATTAAATTCATGCGAATTTCATTCGTATTAAAGAAAATCTTATTCCTAATCCATCTCCCAAGTTTTATGACTTTATCTAAAAAACCTGTGAATAATTAAATTAATAAAATTATTAATTTTTGTTCCGACGGTTGAAAATCGCTTGCTATGTGTGGCAATCGCAGAGTTCGCGAGACTTCATAACGATGAGTAATCTCAAACGTCCGTTTCCCTGACCTTGATCGCGCAACATTCTGTACGACGGGAGAGCCTACCTGCTGAGCTCCTTTGTCCCGGCGAGTTATTTTTATTAAAAACTGACATGATATTTAAGTCAACTTTCTGAAATTTTCACAGTGAAATCAATATATCCTAAAGAATTAAACACATGTTTTTTCGTCTGTAAAAATGAATTACATTTTGTGTTCTCTATTTTTAAATTATTTTACGGTGGCTAACTATTTATATATATATATATATATATATATATATATATATATATATATATATATTTTTTTTCATTTTAAGGGCATTTATAAACAAGGATCTCCTTTTTCGAATTGCATTAAAATCACTTTTCCATATTCCGTTACATAGTAAGAAAACGTCAATGAATGAAACTGTGTTCTTTCTTAAACCAATAATTTAAATTCTCATTGCTGCCAAACTATGAAAGATATATAGTATTGCTTGAAATTCATATTTAGAATATACAAAATAACCTACTACAATATTTTTAACTTTTGAGACATCATGGTTCAAAAACATACTTTTTTTTTTGCATGGAATGACTCATTTCCAGTCATATGTCTTTATACAACCGGCCTTTAGAGATGGAACTCCAAATACCTGAGAGAAGACAGGAAGAAATGAAAAAAGTGTACAGAAAAGAAGAGAAAGGCACAAAGAGGAAGGATGCCAGTAAGAATAGAGAGAGAAATTGATAGAAAGAAGAGATGAAATAAAAAGCAAAAATGGGGATGAGGAAATAAATAAATAAGAATGAAAATAGGTAAGATAGTTTAGAAGGAATGGGATAAGAAAAGGATAAAGTGAGGAGGAAAAGATGGAAGTAAATTGATGAAGAAAATAGTATTGAGAAAAAAAGAAAGGAAAAATAGGAGAACATGAGAATAAAGAAAAACAGAAAGAGAAGAGTAAAAATACAGACTAGAAAGTAAAAAAAGTAAGAGTGAAGGGAAGAATGGACGCAGAAGATATGCAGAAAGCCCCGTTACCCCACTATAAATATCACAAATATACACAGTATTTATGTAATTCCGGTCATAATGCAGACATACATCAACTTTACATTAACTGTGTGTTATAAGTGAGAAAATGGTCATTATGTCCTTCATCATTCTCCTCACAAAATAATGCATCGCCAGTTTCGGTGTGACATTCGCCTTAGCATTGCTGATGTAATCTATTGGAAAGCGTCCTTCAATTCATCAATGGTGTCGTACCGTTCCTATGCAACAATGCTCTTGATGAAATCCTACAGCGCATTGTCACAGGTTGTGAGGTCAGGGCTGCAAGGTGGCCAGTCGAAAGGAGCTGGTTATATGGGTGACCGATGGCCAATCCAGCGTTGTGGGAAACCTGTGAAAATATGCAGTAGGTTTTCATCAAGATCATTGTTACACAGAAACGCTACGACACCATTAATGGAAATGCTGAGGCGAATGTTACACCGAACCTGGCGACGTATTATTTTGTGAGGAGAATAGTGGAGGACATATTGACCCTTTGGATACTTAGGACACACAGTTAGTGTAAAGTGTATGTATGTCTGCATTATGACCGGAATTACATAAATAGTGTGTATATTTGAGGTATTTATAGGGGTAACGAGACTTTGTGCCCACCCTGTAGATAAAAAATGAAGCAAAGTTTTGACGGTATTTGCAGCGGAAATCTAAGCTCAACATATTGGAAAACATATTATATATCTTTCACGTGTTAAATTTTTATGTTACCTTATTAACGTGTTTCGACCTGTTATTGGTCATCTTCAGAACTGGTCGTTGCTGGTCTGGTCTTTGCTACACTACACATTAGAAATTGAAAACAACAAATTCATAAATTTTCTAGACATCACAATAACAAAAATCGACAACAAACACACATTCAAACTCTACAGAAAACCCACAACAACAAAAACAACAACAACATATATACATACACAACACATGCAATCACACAACACAACACAAACAAGCTGGATTCCGAACAATGGTACAAAGACTACTCAACATACCAATGAACCAACATGATTACAACGAAGAGCTAAACACAATCAAGTATAGGCCTATAGCACAAGAAAACGCATACAACCCCAACGTAATAGACAACATAATACGAAAGATAAAACATAAGCACAAAAAAACATAAGAATGCAACACAAACACAAGAACACAAAAAATGCAACACAAACACAAAAACACAAAAAATACAACACACTAACATAGGAAAACAAAAACACACACAAGATTGCAACCTTATTCAAGAAATTAAATTACAACATCGCATACAGAACAAATAATACTCTACAAAAATATCTAAAAGACATACAACACAAACAAACAAATACAACCACACAGGCGTATACAAACTCAAATATAACACCTGCGACAACTTCTACATAGGACAGACAGGCAGATCATTTCAACCACGTTACAAAGAATACATCACAGCCAAAACAAAATTACAAAACACTTCCACATATGCAGAACACATCACAAATGCTAACCACACATACAGAGACATCAACACAGACATGAAAATTCTACACATCCAACCAAAAAGCCAGAAACTAAACACACTAGAACAATACGAAATATACAGACACACAAAAACACATCCAGTCGAAACCCTCAACACACAACTCAATTTCAGAACACACACACTCTTTTACTCCATATTACACTACACAAACACACCCCCACAGGAAACAAAACAAAAACCAGCAACGACCAGTTCTGAAGATGACCAATAACAGGTCAAAACATGTTAACAAGGTAACATAAAAATTTAACACGTGAGAGATACATAATACTTTTTCCAAAGTGATATAGTGTTAAAAGTTGTGTAATCAAAATGTATCAACATATTTATTATGTGCCAGTATTAGCATCTTATTTATTTCTGTAGTCTGGCTGCTATTATGTGAGTTTACAATTAAAATGTAGTACGAAAGAAGCCATTACATACAATAGATTGTATTTCAAATCTGTGAATGTGTCTACTTGGTGCACATAATCACGCGTTTGTCGATGTGAAATTAATTCTGATGACTGTACAGGCGTTTCTAACGACTTGCGCAATGAGCAAGAGCTCGATGACATCACAGGAGTTATGCGTCAACCACAACAATGTGAATTGGAAATGTATTAAAAAAAAAGAGAATCGTCAAGCTCATAAAAATGCGTCATACGTAAATATGTACAGCAGTTTGCATGTATTACTATGTTAAAGACTGGTTTATACACGTGTATATAGTAAACTGCGATTTTGGTCATGGTTGAATGGTCCTCCGTGGCGAAACAAGACTCCGTGTTTCGAACACGTAATTTTGGAGATGCTCACCTGTCAGTTGTACGAGAACGTCTTCATCTGTCTGCAGTATGTGATGCATAAAGGTTCAGAGAAGGAAGCTAATGTATTACTAGGGCACTGATTTTTGGTACAATAAACTTTCGTTTCAGGTTTTCTGTACATCTAAAATAGACTTCAACCTCGTTAGTAGCTGAGTTGGGAGAGCGCTTGCTTGCGATGACTGCAGATGTGGGTTTGAATCCCAATGATGACGGGGTCATATTTGAATCGTCATTGCAGAAATCCTATACGTCCATTTGAGTAAATTTTTCAGGAGGCTCAAAAAACTGAACAAAAGAATTTGGTATCCCTTAAATCTCTGTTGATTATTTAGTTTAAGATTTTGTTGAATATGCGCACCCTTATATCTAGGCTTCGTATTCCAGCTACCTAAAGACTGAAATTAAAGACACATTGGATATATAGTACGCCGGACACAGGTAATGCAACGGATAATAATATAAACAAACAGGTCGTCGCTGCGTGTTCGTGGAGTACAGTCAACTCCAGACATTCTGAAGCTATACTAGTAAACACATGCTTGAGTCGTGATGTTCATTTTCGTCGTGATCTTTGTAGTGAATAATAACGTGCATTTGTAAGTTACGGAACTTGAACATATGCGGATGTCACTTGAAATGATTTTATATTGCAAGAAATTATTTCAATAGCATATGGCGTTATTGATGCTTGATGTAGTGCAAGATATTCTTATTGTCTAATTTTTTTTTTTCGTGTTTCATTAGGATATTGCATATGTCGCTTATCACTGAAAACCTACTAATTTTCTATGTAATTTTCTATAAATTCCCTAAAATGTAGATTATTTAATTTATTAATTGGGATGTTGGCACTGAACATCATTGTAGGCTACGCAAATCCATGCTAAACGTCGAGTTAATATCTAGAAAATTTATTTATTTATTTAAATTATTTATTTGTTTATTTATTTGTTTGTTAATTTGATTATTTATTTATTTAATCTAATGCTATAGAGTAACTGAACATTTGTCGTCTGGCTACCCAATATAATGATCGTCCATTATTCCCGAAGTGAAATAATATACAGGTATAAAAATGGAAAATTAGTAATTTTGACATAATTCACACATCACTCAGAAGATGAATGAAACATGTTATTTTTTAAATCATTGTCATATTTGGTAAAATTTTGTTATTATAAATTCACTAGTCAAGTAGTGTAGCCAATTAATAACTTCACTGCTTAAAATAATGGAACCAATTAAGCAATGTAAAATTCTGCCAGATTTTCGGCTGTCGGCTGACAATAGTATATTTTTTGGCTTTAAGAAATTGAAATCTGCCAGAATCAGCATGAAATCTATCGAGTTGGCTACACTGAATGTATTGTTAAAATCGGGTGTAGTTTTTCCCAGTTTTGTCACTAGGTAGCATTAGAACAGCAGCGCAGCGACGCGGTGAGAAAAGAACATGCTGCTGAGCGTTTTAGTCCTCGAACTGTGATCACTGTTTAATCACAGATGTGATCGTGATTTTTCGATCACCGTGATAAAATCACAGGTCAATGATTTTCTGCTCATCACTAGCGCTGGATTGTCTTACAAATAGCATCAGTATGAGGTGGCATAATAGGTACGCCTTCTTGGGGGATGGAAGTGCATTAAGAAAACTGCCGAAGACCTTAGATGTCTTTCAGTTACACGCCATAGTTCTAAAATAAGAGATACAAGAATTTCTGAAGACGATAATGGTTATTAACATCCGCAGCAGTTCATTAAGCTCTAAGAGGTCTGAAGTAATGTTTAAGCTGAGTTTTTGACGGCATGCAAATGATTATAAGCCGGTGGACGTTGCATGAGCGGGTCGTGACAATACGAATGAAATTATTCGCTAATTTAAGCTACAGATGTTGATGTACTAACTTAACTCCAGGTTTTCGAGGAAAACGCTTATCAGATCATCTACACCATTATGAAGTACTCTTCCCTTTAATTTATGAATATCTCTTGAACGAAATTTAGAGGAAAACAGTCTTAAAGGTATATAAACAATATGAAATTATGTTTTTCTTTTTGGATTTTTATATAAAATAGTCTTGTTTTTTTTTTTCTGATAAAACCTAAGGTGAGTTTTGGCCTACCACACATCCTACTTTCATTAGAATCAATAAAAAATTGTCCCAAAGATAATCTTTTGTTACAAAATGTAGATCTTTTATCATATTGCAAATTGCAGTACTGATTGTAAATTATTCTTTAGACAGCCATTCCTAAAGGCAGACATTTTAGCGATAGACGAACAAGTTAAAATTAGCTACTATAATGCAGCGTGCGAAAAGTACTTTTAACACTGACTTTCAATCTGTTTGAGCCGATTTTCAGTTGTTTTCCGTCAAATGCCACACGGCAGCTATAGCAGTTCAAACAATTGCAGGCCTAATTTTAAGTAAGACTGTTTTTGGTTAAGAAGTGTGCAAAAATTAAATAAATTACCTGAATAACTATTTAGCTATATAACTATGAAACAATTAAGAATTACATTTAATTACATAACATTATGTGCTGTATCAGGGATACACCGGGATGTACAGTAGTGGCAAAAAAAAAGCGGACCGACCCTTGTAGCTGATACAAAAGAATTCTGTGCTATGTATTGTGTCAAACTGTGGTAATTTCAATATGGATAGTGAAGCCAGAAGTATGTACTGAATAATTTCGAGGGAAAAATTGTTCCGGGGCCGGGTATCGAACCCGGGACCTTTGGCTAAACGCAGTTCAACCAAAGGTCCCGGGTTCGATACCCGGCCCCGGAACAATTTTTCCCTCGAAATTATTCAAATCCACTTTACAGGGAGTTATACCTGAAAGCTTGATTTGTAGAGGTATGTACTGTTATGTAATGTAAAAATACGCAGTTATCTTTGCCGAATAGAGGTAGAAATGTAATATTGATGCCAAATGAAAATAAAACTCTCAAAGTTTTTTCGTCTAAGTTTGAGGCACTGAAGGAAGCAAAAGATGGTAAGAATCGAACAAATGCAATAAATTTCATTGTTACAATTAATTATACAAGATGTATGTGTCTTGTGACAAGCAAAATTTGAATCTATGACTCTGAAATCAGCTACAAGGGTCGATCCGGTTTTTTTTTTTGTCACTACTGTGCAGAACGTCATGCAGTTTCGGAGGATAGCAATGGTAAAGGAAGCTTTTAATAGAAAAAAGAGCATTTTCTGCGGACCTCTGGAAAAAGAACTGAGGAAGAGACTAGTGAAGTGCTTTGTGCGAAGTGTGGCAATGTATGGGGCAGGAATATGGACATTACGGCGAAGCGAAGAGGAGCGAATAGAAGCATTTGAAATGTGGATATGGAGAAAAATGGAACTTGTGAAATGGACAGAGAGAATAAGAAATGAAGCTGTGTTGGAAAAAGTGGGTTAAGAAAGAATGACGCTGAAACTGATCAGGAAGAGGAAAAGGAATTGGTTGGGTCACTAGCTGAGAAGAAAGTCCCTACTGAAGGATGCACTGGAAGGAATGGTGAACGGGAGTAGAGTTCGGGACAGAAGAAGATATCAGATGATAGACGGCAGATATACAGAGTGGAAATGAAATAATTTTATTCGTCTGTACACTTCATTTATGTGTATTTATCTGTACATCTTACACATACTGCATTCATCTGACGTTGTTTACGTTGTCTACTTACAGTATTCCATTCAGTGCGCTGTCTGAGGGATGGGGACAGGAAACTACACTAAAACAATGCAGATAGCGTAATGTGTAACGGACATGGTCGGTCCTGATATGCACGTCTGTAGACAGCAGTGTATGTGTACAAGTTACAGTGTCCAGTCGATCAGTCCTAGTGAAACAGAGTACACGAGATCGGAATATGCAGACATGATTTTCGAATACGGATGAGCCAATGGGAACAGTAGACAAGCTCACAGATTGTATCGGGGCAAGTATCCACGTAGGAGACATCCGGTCCATACCATCTTTCCACGACTGTTCCAAAGGTTAAGGGAAAGAGGGCACGTGGTGCCACATTACAATTCCATTTCCACACAAATATTTTTCCTTATAACTTTCGACTCAGTCATTTCCAGTCCAGGGTTCCTTATCTCAAATCGATACATGTGCCCTTCTCCATCATCCCTGAAAGTTTGTAACACCACCTCGGAAACACCCTGTATGGATCATAATTATGAGGAACCAAAGAGGAAGACAGAAAGTAGGAAAGATTGGAAAAACCTGGTTTTGCAGTGAAAGACCTGCCCTTGGGCAGAAACTGAATGAATGAATGAATGAATGAATGAATGAATGAATGAATGAATGAAACTCCCATTCTTTAGAAGAAAACTGTTCCGGCAGTATGCGAATGCGTTCTTGTCGGTGCAGCCCTGACGAAGTTTCAGGTGAGCCGTTGTGTAGTTTACTAGCGTGGCGGAGGCCAAGATCTGTTGGAGGTCCAGCCACAGCGGCGTGCTTGTCTGTACTAATCCCCCCTCCTCACTTGTTAGCCGAAGCAGCTTTGGAGTCCCATGTCTACCTGACCCCTGTTACATCATTAAATGACGTACATAATCTAAATCAAGACAAATTGTATGCGGTTTGTGTGGGTGACAAAAGACATTCGTTTCTAAGGAACACCGTGGATGGCAAACATTTTCACCACACCTTAGTCTACGAGAACTTTGAATGGTGTTTCACATTGCCTTTGAATTTTGTCTGCTAGGGTCACAACCAGGTGCATCATGATCGTATTTCTCTTCCTTTTTGTAGTTTTTTTACTGATCTAAACTTCATAATTATTAGTATTATTATTATTATTATTATTATTATTATTATTATTATTATTATTATTATTATTATTATTATTATTAGAGAGTGAAAGCGCATTATCTAACGAAATTTATAAGCTTGTATTTGCTATTTGGGAAGACGAATTTGTACCAGAGAAATGGAAGGTGTCCATAAGAAGGGGGACAAGACTAACTGTAGTAACTTTCAAGGATTATCACTTTTATTGACGTCGTACAAAATTTTGTCCAATATTCTTCTGAGAAGATTAACTTTATATGTAGATGAAATTATTGGGGATCATCAGTGTGGTTTAAGGCGTAATAGATCAACTATTGACCAGATATTTTGTATTCGACAGATAATGGAGAAAAACTGGGAGTATAAGGGTACAGTGCATCAATTATTCATAGATTTCAAAAAGGCATATGACTCGGTTAAGAGAGAAGTTTTATATGATATTCTTATTGAATTTGGTATTCCCAAGAAACTAGTTCGATTAATTAAAATGTGCCTCAGTGAAACGTACAGCACAGTTCGTATAGGTCAGTTTCTGTCAGATGCGTTTCCAATTCACTGTGGGCTAAAGCAAGGAGATGCAGTATCACCTTTACTCTTTAACTTTGCTCTAGAGTATGCCATTAGGAAAGTCGAGAATAACAGAGAGGGTTTGGAATTGAACGCGTTACATCAGCTGCTTGTCTATGCGGATGACGTGAATATGTTAGGAGAAAATCCACAAACGATTAGGGAAAACACGAGAATTTTACTGGAAGCAAGTAAAGCGATAGGTTTGGAAGTAAATCCAGAAAAGACAAAGTATATGATTATGTCTCGTGACGGGAATATTTTACGAAATGGAAATATAAAAATTTGAAATTTATCTTTTGAAGAGGTGGAGAAGTTCAAATATCTGGGAGCAACAGTAACAAATATAAATGATATTCGGGAGGAAATTAAACACAGAATAAATATGGGGGAAATGCCTGTTATTATTCGGTTAAAAAACGTTCATCATCCAGTCTGCTGTCGAAAAATCTGAAAGTTAGAATTTATAAAACAGTTATATTACGGTTGTTCTGTATGGTTGTGAAAACTGGACTCTCACTTTAAGAGAGGAACATAGGTTAAGGGTGTTTGAGAATAAGGTGCTTAGGAAAATATTTGGAGCTAAGCGGGATGAAGTTACAGGAGAATGGAGAAAGTTACACAACGCAGAACTGCACGCATTGTAATTAGGAACATTAAATCCAGACGTTTGAGATGGGCAGGACATGTAGCACGTATGGGCGAATCCAGAAATGCATATCGAATGTTAGTTGGGAGGCCGGAGGGAAAAAGACCTTTGGGGAGGCCGAGACGTAGATGGGAAGATAATATTAAAATGGATTTGAGGGAGGTGGGATATGATGATAGAGACTGGATTAATCTTGCTCAGGATAGGGACTTATGGCGGGCTTATGTGAGGGCGGCAATGAACCTTCGGGTTCGTTATAAGCCAGCAAGTAAGTATTATTATTATTATTATTATTATTATTATCATCATTATCATAATACTCATTATCATCATCTTCTTCATGGATTTATCCTATCAATAGATCTTTCCATCTCCAATAATTCCTAGAATTGTTGACTCCATCGTCTTTGTGGATGTCTACGTCTCTTCTGTCCACGAGTCTGTAGTTGGCCTTTATATGTTGAGAGACAAGTTGTTTGGTGATCAGCAGGCTTAGGATCCGGGACACTTTAGCAACAATGTACGCACAACTTAACTATAGAGCTCCTTGAACATAGTAGGCAGACATACTGCGAATGTAAACAACGACGACAATGTGTTGCGTTATATTCTACTGGGGTGGTTAGATGTGTAGTGTATGTGGTGGTGGTGGTAGTGGTGGTGGTGGTGGTTGGTTTTCTGTATATTTTGAAGGTATGTTTGTTGTCAATTTTTGTTATGGTGATGTGTAGGAAATTTATGGAGTTGTTGTTTTCAAGGTCCAGTGTGTATTGAAGTTTTGGGTGTATTTTGTTTATGTATGGTGTAGTTTGTGTATTTGTCGTTTGTATAACCACCCCATACAACACAAACATGCTGCATTCGGGACAATGGTACATAGATTACTCAACATCACATGAGCCAACAACATTAAAATGAAGAAGTGAACACAATCAAATACTTAGCACAAGAAAATGGTTACAATCCAAACATAATGAACAATATCATAAGAAAGACAAAACAAAAACTTAACAAACACAAAAACACGCAAAGCACAACACAATTACAAGAACACAAGAAATGCATCACACTAACATATGAAAACAAAAGCACACATAAGATCGCATCTTCATTCAGAAAGCAGAAATACAACATAGCATACAGAACAGAAAACACACTACAAAGACATCTCAACACACAAACAACACAAACAAATAAATACAACCACACAGGCGTATACAAACTCACATGTAATAGTTGCGACAAGTTCTACATTGGACAGACAGGCAGATCATTCCAAACACGCTACAAAGAACACATTAAAGCAATAACCAGAGGACACAATACATCCACATACGCCGAACACATAACTAATGCTAACCATGCATACAATAACATAAATACAGACATGGAAATACTACACATACAACCCAAAAACCAAAAATTCAATATGAATTATACACACACACTAAAACACACCCCGATCAAATTCTCAACACACAGATCAATTTCAGAACACACACACTATTTGACTCACTTTTCAACACTTTTCAACACGCGAACGCACCCCCACAACAGAAAGCGAAGTTCAAGATGACGCCGAGATCTAGTATGCTCTGAGGATGGTGTGAAGAAGCACCGAAACAGCTGTAAGCCACAGTTGCTTATGTAATTTAACACGAGTAAGTTTGATGAAAGAATGATGGAACGGAGAAAAATTCTCTCCGGCGCCGGGATTTGAACCCGGGTTTTCAGCTCTACGTGCTGATGCTTTATCCACTAAGCCACGCCGGATACAACCCCGATGCCGGTTAGAATCTCTCAGATTAAGCTCCATCTCTTGGGTTCCCTCTAGTGGCCGCCCTCTCCACTACGTCATAGATGTCTATGAACGCAGGACCGAAGTCCATACATGTGTTGAGGTGCACTCGAATGAGTGACTGGTTGGCCGGGATCCGACGGTATGGGCGCCGTCTTAAATCACAAAGCGATTTATTACGCATATCATATATATTTTGATGTACCGAAGTACATATGATATTTCCATGCAGATATTCTGCGTCATCATATGATGAAAGAATGATGGAACGGAGAAAAATTCTCTCCGGCGCCGGGATTTGAACCCGGGTTTTCAGCTCTACGTGCTGATGCTTTATCCACTAAGCCACGCCGGATACAACCCCGACGCCGGTTAGAATCGTCTCAGATTAAGCTCCATCTCTTGGGTTCCCTCTAGTGGCCGCCCTCTCCACTACGTCATAGATGTCTATGAACGCAGGACCGAAGTCCATACATGTGTTGAGGTGCACTCGAATGAGTGACTGGTTGGCCGGGATCCGACGGTATGGGCGCCGTCTTAAATCACAAAGTGTTTTATTACGCATATCATATATATTTTGATGTACCGAAGTACATATGATATTTCCATGCAGATATTCTGCGTCATCATATGATGAAAGAATGATGGAACGGAGAAAAATTCTCTCCGGCGCCGGGATTTGAACCCGGGTTTTCAGCTCTACGTGCTGATGCTTTATCCACTAAGCCACGCCGGATACAAGAAGAATTTTTCTCCGTTCCATCATTCTTTCATCATATGATGACGCAGAATATCTGCATGGAAATATCATATGTAGTTCGGTACATCAAAATATATATAATATATAAAATATACACGAGTAACTTTGCCAATCAACCAATCATTTAAATATTTTTGGACATCCAAGCGCAAAGGGAGAAAATAGTAGAGGATTTTTCAATTCATATTGTGCTAAGGATTCTCCCCTTAAAAGGACTGTCTTTGAATACCTTCCACCCTGCGTAGGCCTACATATGTTTCACAGAAGTCATAACAAAAACTGTCTAGGGCGCATGCAAGAAAACAAAGAGCAGATTATCACGTTAGTATTCTGCAAGAATACAGTCCGTTCGGTACGGGTGTTGACTTGTACGTTTACCTACTGTCACTTATATGGCCAACTGTCGATTTTATGTTCCTCAAAGCTGGTGATAATGTTTACTGCCTTGTTCATAAAACATGTTCCATATTTTACAGTCAGTCTCCGCTGCCCACTGTGAGATCCCTTGCCCAAGGCTTATCTCTGCTTTTATGGACGAAGATGATCTATCGCTCTTTCTTCCAGATAAATTCCCGGCTCTACGATCTTTTTCTTGATCATATAATGATCGACCTCAAGCAATGTCTTCCGTGGATAGTGGTTGCACTAATAACTAAGAAACCCTTAACGAGATTGTGCGACAATAACATGGAAATATGACATGTTCCAGGAATTTGCGTGCAGAGCTATCGCCTATAATATATCTCTGATGAATGTAAGAGGCAGAGGTACTGTAATAAAATGCCCTACTTAAAGATTATTTTTTTAAAGATACTAAATGTTAAATATCAGATCATTTATTTTTATATCTTAAACTGAATTAATTTTTAGAACTACAGAATACGCGAATACCATAAATAAAAATGTACGAAGTGTATAGAAGACCATTCATTCATTCATTCATTCATTCATTCATTCATTCATTCATTCATTCATTCATTCATTCACTCGTTCATTCATTCATTCATTCATTCATTCATAGTTTTCTGCCCAAGGGCAGGTGTTTCACTGCAAATGCAGCTTTCTCCAAATTTTTCCTATTTTCTGCCTTCCTCTTTTTTTTTCCTCTCTTGTACGGAGGGAGACAAAGTATATGATTATGTCTCGTGACCAGAATATTGTACGAAATGGAAACATAAAAATTGGAGATTTATTCTTTCAAGAGGTGGAAAAATTCAAATATCTTGGAGCAACAGTAACAAATATAAATTATACTCGGGAGAAAATTAAACGCAGAATAAATATGGGAAATGCCTGTTATTATTCGGTTGAGAAGCTTTTGTCATCTAGTCTGCTGTCAAAAAATTTGAAAGTTAGAATTTATAAAACAGTTAAGCTTATATTACCGGTTGTTCTGTATGGTTGTGAAACTTGGACTCACTTTGAGAGAAGAAGAGAGATTAAGGGTGTTTGAGAATAAGGTGATTAGGATAATATTTGGGGCTAAGAGAGATGAAGTTATAGGAGAATGGAGAAAGTTACATAACGCACAACTGCACACATTGTTTTCTTCACCTGACATAAGTTAATTAGGAACATTAAAACCAGACGTTTGAGATGGATAGGGCATGTAGCACGTATGGGCGAATCCTGAAATGCATATAAGTTAGAGTGTTAGTTGGGAGACCGGAGGGAAAAAGACCTTTCGGGAGGTCGAGACGTAGATGGGAGGATAATATTAAAATGGATTTGAGGGAGGTGGAATTTAATGATAGAGATTGGATTAATCTTGCACAGGATAGGGACAGATGGCGGGCTTATGTGAGATTTATCATATACTTTGTCTTTTCGGGATTTACTTCAAACCTATGTCTTTACTTACTTCAAGTAAAATTTCCGTGTTTTCCCTAATCGTTTGTGGATTTTCTCCTAACGTATTGACGTCATCCGCATAGACAAGAAGCTGATGTAACGCGTTCAATTCCAAACCCTCTCTGTTATCCTGAACTTTCCTAATGGCATATTCTAAAGCAAAGTTAAAAAGTAAAGGTGATAGTGCATCTCCTTGCGCCCGCAGTGAATTGGAAAAGCATCAGATAGAAACTGACCTATACGGACTCTGCTGTAAGTTTCTCTGAGACACATTTTAATTAATCGAACTAGTTTCTTTGGAATAGCAAATTAAATAAGAATATTGTATAAAACTTCTCTCTTAACCGAATCATATGCCTTTTTGAAATCTATGAATAACTGATGTACTGTACCCTTATACTCCCATTTTTTCCCCAATATCTGTCGAATACAAAAAATCTTATCAATTACGTCTAAAACCGCACTGATGATCCCCAATAATTTTATAATAATAGTAGTAGTAATAATAATAATAATAATAGTAATAATTTATATATTATTATTATTATTTTATTTTTGGCGTTTGATTTAAAAGTGACCATTACTGTCCACGTCATAACAAGTAAAGAAAAGGCTATGAAGAACATTATCTTTATGAGAACAAGTCTGAAAGCCTAAATATCTTGCTGACAGCACAAAATACGAGTAAATGTTTACGATTGCGTCGAAGGTAGTTACTGATGGATCTTTATCGATAATAAAGTGAATTTTTATTTGCTGACAGGTAGTAAATACATGAATGGGTTGTGGAACTTCTGTCTCTTAAGAAATAGTCTGTCTTGTCATACACATATTTAAAGTCTTCAGCGTTCGAAATTATTGGACTATATATTTTAAGTCTGCGTCCACAAAAGGAAAACAGTCCTTACTTGCCGCCCGTGTTCTCTTCTAATACGTTTTGAGATGATTTGTCGGTTTTCATTAAAATTCTTAGGCCACGTAGATGTCATATTTCTTAATTCTATGTCTTGAAACATTCATTGACATTCGACAGTTGAAGTGGGGGACACAGAGTGCTGTGGTACAATTTTGTGCAGACAAGGTCGCTGTGAGTATATGTCTGGTGACAACATCTCTTCCTTCGTTGGTTGATATATTCTATGTTTAGAATTCTTTGAATATATAATCCACACCTGTGGAGTAACGGTTAGCGCGTCTGGCCGCGAAACCAGGTGGCTCGGATTCGATTCCCGGTTGGGCAAGTTACTTGGTTGAGGTTTTTTCCAGGGTTTTCCCTCAACCCAATATGAGCAAATGCTGGGTAACTTTCGGTGCTGGACCCTGGACTCATTTCACCGGCATTATCACCTCATTCAGACGCTAAATAACGTAAGATGTTGATAAAGCGTCGTAAAATAATCTACTAAATCTAAAAAAAAATTTTTGAAAATATTATATAGAACTAATTTTAAAAAATAACGAGAGCTGTGGGGGAAGTGTGCATAGTTTATAGCTAAAATCACCTTCTCGACTTAAAAAAAAATACAATTATAATCTAATTTCATATAAAAATTTCAACTGAAAATAATCATGTAATAGCAATAATTTAATGTTGTTTGATCGTCATACAATGATATTTAGTTAACTCTTCAGATAGGCCTAGATAACCCTTAACGTGATATCTATCACAATAATATCCTCTATCACCACAATTTCCTCTATCACCATCATTACTCCTATGCCAAAATTACCTCTTCTCTTCACCATTACCTCTATCAGCACCATTACCACTATGATCACCAGGCTTCGAGACTTGGGATCCGATACAATAAGTTTACTGTGCATGTACTATAGGTTATTGACTCGCTGCAGGTAGTGAAAGGTAGAGATGTATTGAGGTAACAACGTTGCTGTTTAGAGTAGAGTACGGTAGTATGGGGAAACGCACACATATGGACATTCTGAAAGTATATATACATTATGCAGTGACAATGTCAAAAGAATGTGAAAAACATTTATTCTCCTTTCTTTTATAAGCATTTGTGTTTAATTATAGACAGTGTTAATGGTGGAAATAAACATGTAGCAATTTTAATTTCTTCATTTATCCTATTGGTCGTCTTCAGGAAGTCCAGTTACAGTACCGAATTTCAATGTACTACAAGATATATTTTCAGTGCCTCAAACATAAATCTTTTTCCGTTACCTGCCAAACACAGTTTTTATTGTGAAAAGCTGCCCTCTACATGGCATGACGCGATAGGAGTAAAACGAAAAAACCTAACATCATTGCAGTCTCTAAGAGACAGTCCTTTATTCTCGGGTGACTCTATGTCCACTAATTTGCAGTTTATGTTATATAAAGTTCCATATCCGTTATTTTTACATAAAATTGATTTCCACTTCTGTTTTACACGTTCAGTAACCGGTGTACTTGGTGTCTCACTAATTCTCTGTGTCATTTCCTCAATTAATTTGAGGGCTTCCGGCATCTCTTGCTCTGACTTTTCTAACCGTGTAATAGTTTCAGACACAGTTTGAAAATAGGTTTGTATGAAAACCAAATAATTATTCGTCAGAACCTTCAAATCCAGAGCGTTTTCCTTTGCGTATTTGTTGGTATTCATTCTACAGTACCCCCACCCACTGTACGCTTTACCACTATACTCAGCACGCCGTTATGCAGATTTCCCACTGAACTGCTCTATTGGGTCCGAAGTCTCGAAGCCCGATGGTCACCATTAGTCCATCGTTGTGGAGTAACGTTTAGCGTGTCTGACTGCGAACCGAGCTGTCCCGGGTTGAAATCCTGATTTTGTCAAGTTACCTGGTTGAGGTTTTTTCCCGGGGTTTTTCCTCAATCCATTAAGAGCAAATGGTCGGTAACTTTCGGCGCTGCACCCTGGACTCATTTCGCTGGCATTATCACCTTCATCTCACTCAGGCGCTAGATAACCATCGTAGTTGATAAAGTGTCTTAAAATAACCAATTAAAATCATCACCATTATAGCTATCACTACCATTACATATAATACGACAGTTACCTCTATCACTACAATTACGTCTATCACCACAATTACCTACTTCTATCACGACATTTACCTAATTATATCACGACATTTACCTACTTATATTACAAAAATTACCTATTTCTTTCATGACAATTATCACCATCAGCACCATTACATCTATCAAGACAGTTACGTACTTGTATCACGATATTTACCTACTTCTATCACGAATATTAGCTACTTCTATTACGAAAATTACCTATTCCTTTCACGACAATTATCTCCATGAGCACCATTACATCTATCATGACATTTACCTACTTCTGTCATGAAAATTACCTACTTCTATTACGAAAACTACCTTTTCCTTTCACGACAATTATCTCCATCAGCACCATTACATCTATCAAGACATTTACGTACTTGTATCACGATATTTACCTACTTCTATCGCGAATATTACCTACTTCTATTACGAAAATTACCTATTCCTTTTACGACAATTATCTCCATGAGCACCATTACATCTATCATGACATTTACCTACTTCTATCATGAAAATTACCTACTTCTATTACGAAAACTACCTATTACGACAATTACCTCCATCAACACCATTACATCTGTTACGACATTTACCTACTTCTATCACGAAAATTATCTATTTATTTCACGACAATCAGCACCATTACATCTATGACTACATTTACCTATTACTGTCACGACATTTACCTACTTAAATTTAAATTTAAATTATCGTTTATTAGGCATTTAGTCTACGTACTTCTATCACTACATTTACCTACTTATATCACGAATATTACCTACTTCTATTACGAAAATCACTTATTCCTTTCACGACAATTATCTCCATCAGCACCATTAAATCTATCACGACATTCACCTACTTATATCATGAAAATTACCTACTTCTATTACGAAAACTACCTTTTCCTTTCACGAAAATTATCTCCATCAGCATCATTACATCTATCACAACATTTACCTAGTTATGTTACGACATTCACGTATTTTTATCACGACCATTATCTACATCTATTAAGACAATTACCTATTTCTATCACGACCATTATCTCCATCAGCACCATTACATCTTTCACGACATTTACTTAGTTATATTACGACATTAATCTACTTCTATCACGACAATTATCTACTTCTATTACAACAATTGCCTATTTCTGTTACGACCATTATCTCCATCAGTAGGCTTACCATTACATTTATCACGAAATTTACCTCTATCTTCACCATGAGTTCTATCGCCACCATAACCTCCAGCACCACTATAATCTTTGTCACGACACTTACATGTCATGAGCTTATGACATTAATACATCTACCACGACAATTAACTTACATCTACTATAAAAATTAACATACATTTACCATGACAACTACATATTCTGGACAATTATCTTCTTCTATCACGACAATTACCTCCACCTATCACGACAATTACCTCTGTGACACAATTATCTGTATAACCGCCATTACCTCTGTCACCACCATTACCTCGATCACTACCGTTACCTTTGTCATCATCATTACCTTTGTTACCACCATTACTTTACCACCAATATTACTTTTGTCATTATCATTACCTCTCTCACTACCTCTATCACCATCATTACCCCTCTCACCACCATTACCTTTATTACCATCAATTACCTCTACCACCACTACTGTTATCGCAATTACCTCAACTACAACAATAACCTCTGTTCCTATCGTCACCTCTATTACCATCTTCAGTTTAGTGGAAATGGGAGCCAATTTAGCATTCACCTATTAAATTAGTAAACTCATAATTATTTAATAATCGAGGTAATCACTAAAAACTTTTCATCAGATTGGCCATTTCAGGACCTCTCGATTGCACGTCTAGTGTTCTGCAGCTGAGTGCACGTTATTGAAATACGTAGTCTTCTGATCTATACAGTATCGAAAGAGAAAAGAAGTGTGGTTAACCGTTTCCCGTTTAAGTACTCGAGCTTGGGTAACATTTCGTTGAGTTTCTAAGGTGGAGCTGGAGTTTTATCTTGAAAAGTCTTGTTCCGGAGGGCATGGGGATCGTAACTTTATATAAAATAAACTAGTGTGTTTCCCTCCTCCCCCCAGCCAAATGATGTAGATAAGTAAGAAACCCCCGCGCGAAACTGAGACTTCTTCCTACTCCCTTGTCCTGGTCAACAAGTAGGGGAAGGCTGGCGTGCTTGTGACTAGGAACGGTGTGCACCAAAAACACGAGATTTCAATTAAACGGACAAGTTTCGTAATGAGGTCGAGACAGATTTATGTGGAGCCCAGCACTTTATTTAGTTTTTCGGTTCTGTAATGTTGAGTTATGGTGGGAGAGGTACACGGGGGAGGGGGAGGTCTCGCGCGAGGGAGATAACGCTCTTGGGAAGACAAGACACGGCATTTCTTGAACATTAGATCCTGAAGCTGCTGCTCCATCCCCTCAGTGATTCCCTTTGCCTTCACAAAGGCGCCGAAAACGGAGTTTTCTTTAGTGCTTGGCTACGTATGGGACAAGATTTATTTATTTATTTATTTATTTATTTATTTATTTATTTATTTATTTATTTATTTATTTATTTATTTTCTAGCCATACCCGTGCGCTCCGCTGCACCCATCTATACTAATAATAAATCTGTAGCCGAAATTTTTCTGGTAATTTTTGATTTTCCAAAAATAATTGGTCCCAACATATATAATTAACCACCCTGAAACCGAAAATCGCATTTTTGAAATTTTTGTTTGTATGTCTGTCTGTATGTTTGTTACCTTTTCACGCGATAATGGCTGAACCGATTTATATAAAAATTGGAATATAAATTAAGTTCGTTGTAACTTAGATTTTAGGCTATATGGCATTCAAAATACTTTATTTAAAAGGGGGGTTATAAGGGGGCCTGAATTAAATTAATCGAAATATCTCGCTTATTATTGATTTTCATGAAAAATGTTACATATCAAAAGTTTCTTTAAACATGATTTCCGATAAGTTGTATTCTGTACAAAATTTTGATAGGACTGATATTTAATGAGATAAATGAATTTTAAAATTAAAATAACACCATCTAAGACGGTGCAATGAATTAAGAACAAATGACTACGTCTATAAGGGGTCTTGGACAACAACAATCGAAACAGGGGCCTTGGACATCAACAATCGAAAGCTATTAAACATAGCCTACAGAGAATGTTTCTGTGTTTTTATGAAGTAATATCAGAAGCTAAATTAACCGATTTGTATAATTAATTATTATTTCACCATTGGAAAGTGTAGTTTCTCTAGAAGGACATAATGTTATAATGTTATTACAGTAACGTCTGAGTAAATCGAGGACAGGTAAGATTAAAATAGCTTCTTATGCACAGAAAATTTGATAGGCTATTTTGTACATTCGATTTCTGTATTTCTTAAAATAATATTTATGTACACTCATTTTAATCTCAGAGAATTAACGAACAACGAGAGTGTATTGATTTAGTATGCAGTAATAGTACGTTAGCTTAGCAATCCATTATTTTATAATTCAAATTTTAACTATGCTCAATTGAATCGTGTTAAAATACATAAAATATATATGCAATAAATGCAATGCAAAAAAATTGGGTAATGAGCGAAGCAGATTATCTTGCGCTGTTGTACAAGTTGTTCCCTGGATCAAACGTCCTATTTTAATTATGTAATTACTTTATATTTATTTCTAACAGGTGCAGCGGAGCGCACGGGTACGGCTAGTTAGAAATAAATATAAAGTAATTACATAATTAAAATAGGACATTTGATCCAGGGAACATTCGTGTTTGATAAAAGGATAAATCGTTTATTATGTTACTTAATTTAAAGTGTAAAAATGCGATCATTTTGATCCAGCTATAAAAATTATTTTAGGAAATACAGGAAACGAATGCCTATCAAGTTTTCTGTGCATAAGAAGCTATTTTAATGTTACCTGTCGTCGATTCACTCAGAAGTTACTGTAACATTATAGCATTATGTCCATCTAGAGAAACTACACTTTCCAATGGTGAATTAATAATTAATTACACAAATCGGTTAATTTAGCTTCCGATATTACTTCATACAAACACAGAAACATTCTCTGTAGGCTATGTTTCGTAGCTTTCGATTGTTGTTGTCCAAGGCCCCTTATAGACGTAGTAATTTGTTTTTTATTTTATTACACCGCCTTAGATGGCGTTGTTATTGTAATTTTGAAACTCATTTATCTCATTAAATATCAGTCCTATCAAAATTTTGTCTGGAATAAAACTTATCGGAAATTATTTTTAAAGAAACTTTTGTTATGTAATATTTTTCATGAAAATTAATAATAAGGGAGATATTTCGATTTATTTAATTCAAGCTCCCTTATAAACCCCCCTTTAAAATAATATATTTTGAATGCCATATAGCCTAAAATCTAAGTTACAACGAACTTATTTATATTCCAATTTTCATATAAATCGGTTCAGCCATTATCACGTGAAAAGGTAACAAACATCCAGAAGACAGACAGACAGACACACAGACAGACGTACATACATACATACATACATACATACATACATACATACATACATACATACATACATACATACATACATACATTTCAAAACAGCGATTTTAGGCTTTAGGGCGGTTAATTATATATGTTAGGACCAATTATTTTTGGAAAATCGAAAATTACCAGAAACATTTCGGCTATAGATTTATTAGTATAGATTTATTTATTTATTTATTTATTTATTTATTTATTTATTTATTTATTTATTTATTTATTTATTTATTTAATCTGATAGGATTAAGTACCTTCCATCGTACCAGATAGCACATATAAATACAAAAAAAAAAATACACACACTGATGAAAATAATACATATTAAATTAAAGCCCTATAGAGGGTCAACAGAGTCAAAAGAACACTACAGAGCTCTCATCGAGCTAATACAAGAAAAAAGAAAGAAAACAGAGATAGCAATGATGATATTGATAACTGACAATAATAATAATAATAATAATAATAATAATAATAATAATAATAATAATAATAATAATAATAATACATTACATATTAATTGTGAATTTTACAACAGCATAGTTACAATATTTACAATATGTCATGGGTTAAGCTGAAGTTGCGCAACCTGACAGGTGTTCAACAAGCAATTCCATGAACTAGAATGTGATTTTTTAATTTAAATTTGAATTTTGATATTGTCCGACAGTCTCTGACATGGTCAGGGAGAGAGTTCCAGAGGCGTGGAATAGATATGCTGAAAGATGATGAGTAGAAGGATGTTCTGTGCAGAGGAATAGAGAGAAGGTACATGTTCCGGGTTCGAGGTAGTGAAAGGTAAACAAAACGAGATGCTAGGTAAGAGGGTGTGGAGGTGTGGATGATTTTAAATAGTAATAAGAGAGATTTGAAGAATCTTCTTTCTTTAAGTGGACTTCAAGACAACAATTCTAGTGACGGTGTTACATGTTCGAATTTTCTAATGTTACGAACGAAACGAACGCAGATATTGTGAACACGCTGTAGTCTATGGGCAAGATCAGTATTTAGATTCGTGAAGAGAGAATCGCAATAATCGAAGTGGGGCATCACTAAAGTTTGGATCAGGTTCTTTTTAAGGCTGAGAGGTAAAACGTTGGTTAAGTGTCTGAGGGAATGAATTATGGAAACAGTTTTCTTACAAATGTAGGTCACTTGACTTTGAAAATTTAAATTTGAATCTAAATATACCCCTAAATTGTTTACTTTCTTACTATATGTAATTGTGGTATTATTTATTTTTGTATTTGATACAGTGGCTAGATGCGTAGGATATAAAATTGTGCTCAACTTCCTTCAGTGTACGAACTTCATTCAGTAAGAAATTAATGCATTACCTCGATATTTGGTTACTTAAATATTAGGCCTACATGTAACACAAATAAGTAACAATTTAACATTCATATCTACATTTAAGCCCTTATTATTCTGAAGTTATACGTAGTAGTCATTGTAACAAGATTTATCATTCAACTGTTCCTAACCTCTTTGTTGATTATATAGCCGGTTTAGCAGGCAATGAAATCGTGAATATGAATAAAACAGACTGCCATTTCATGGATACTTACTTCTCAATGTTTCTGAGTTTAGACGGCCATGACATTGTGATATACCCTCTCAAACTTGAAATATTTACTTACTAACTTACTTATAAATGGCTTTTAACCCTTTCCAGCCCAAATTAAATTGAAAATTAAAAAAAAAATATTTTGACATGGAGAAACACTGCCCGATAGTGTTTTGTTTCGGGATTTCAGGGGTGCCAGCTATCTTAAAAATAACTAAGAATATGGCTATGAAAACATATGGAGTCATTTGGCATTTTACATGCATTCTCAGAGCAGGTAAAGTGCATGATGCCATATGGAATCATTGGGCTGGAAAGGGTTAAGGAACTCGCAGGTTCATTGCCGCCCTCACATAAGCCCGCCACGTATTTTACAGCCACCTGATGTGGCTCTCTTGTACCGTCTTAGCTCGCTGGAAGAAAGCTGTTAGGTAGTTGCAAGCAAGACACACTGGGGAATCAATGATTGAAAAAAATTTGCTCCAGTTTTCAAAGAAGTATTAGATACTGGCATTAAGACGGACATATTGGTTAATGGTTCCCACGTATGTAGATCCAAAGTGCGATTGATTACACAAGACGTTTGGGCTCATCAAAAGTTGAACAAGAAAAATGAACAAAAACAGGAACTGAAAGAAAGACTGTATATGAACAATTTGTCAGTATAGTTGGAAAGAAGTATTAGACCAGTGGTCGTCAGCACTCGCTGAAATGTGCAAAGGGTACGCGGTACCGTCCCATGTACACCGTCGTGCAGCAGGGAGAGATAGAGAGCATACCCGCTAGCAGCTACGAAGTGCACCATGGTGCACTGCGTTTTCCGCGGGTAAGAGACTCTAACCCCAGAGTGCTCTGTGCTGACGACCCCTGTATTAGACACTGATATTGAGACAGAGACATTGGTTAATGGGTTCCGTGTATGTCGATTATACATTAAAATTTAATTCAATTGTATCGTATTGGTTTACTTGTGATTTCTGATTATTTTCTTGCGTGGGCAATGACTGTCCCAAGTACGACCTACTGGCCAATAACTATGTTATTCACAATTCGTTTTTAAATCATAGAAAATATAAATAAATATAACTTTATTTGAAAGAGTATATTTTCAATTAAATAAATACAATGAATAAAGTTAAAATTATAATGTTATATCTGTACTGTTGAAAAGAAAAAATTCCTTAATCCTTAAATTCGCGAAGCGTCTTATAGGATACAACAGGTTAATAGGCTATATGCTATAATTTTAATAGAACAATAGAAAAAATGGTAGGACACTTTTATTAAAATTTCACAATATTTATTTTGAATTTTATTCAGCTTCCTCCAAGTGAGGCTGCCTAGAAAACAAAGCTTACCAAAAAATTGTTTTTTTTTTTTTTTAGTAAATGGTAGGTAGGCCTACACAATTATAATGAAAAAAAAACAATGGAGAAGGAAAAGAAAAAGAAATAGCACAAATATAAATAATTGAAGACGACTAAACAAAAGATCATTAATTCTAGAAAAAACATAAAATTTCCTAGTACGGTATCCATTTGCTATCAAGTGATCACAGTCGTCTATTTAGCACTAGTTGCAAGACCCAACTTAAGTGAGCAGATCGCCATAGGAAAGAGATCAATCTGTTTACGTGTAGAGATGGTTTCTTAGGATTTTTATAGATCCCTTCACAGAGATACTTCAGTCACAAGAGTTTGTCCTAGACCAAACTGCTTGCAAAATGCGCGAATCTTTTTGTGATGGTCCCTCTAGCCAAAAATCAGTAATCCAATAACTTCGATCGACGTTAGATAATATTTGTCCTTATAATATGTTATAGTGGGGTCGTATAGTCGCATTTATCTTGATGTACCTCAGCAGGTTGATTTTCGTACGTTCCATCCTTACAGTTGGATCAATTATGAATCCGCTTGTTGATCTTGTCGGGATAGCGATGATGTCAATGCGCCTTGTAGATCCATTTGTGTACAAACCATGGACCTCCTCCTCTACTTGGTACTTTTTCCTCGTAGGGCCGATGCTAGGAGGGATCGAATCTTGTGGTGACGACTATTCCTCAGTAGTTCTCCATGAGGACAGGCTCCCAGAATGTGAGCAAGTGTTTCTTTCTCACTCCGACAATGTCGGCAGTGGGTTCCAGTCTGAGACCTACCTGGTAGGGCACGTACTGCACGTACATTGGCAGTCATCTTAATAGCGTCCTTCCATTCGCTGCTGGTCAATCCATTCGGTTTAGATAGCCATTTATTACCGGGCGTGTATTCTTTATATAGAATGACTCCCTTTCCTTCCTGAGACAACGTACACCAGGAATCAAATTCTTTGTCTTGTAGGAGTTTTCGTAAATATGGTACGTTTATCTGATCAGAGGATTAAATATTTGCAATCAAAGTTTATCCAGACTTGCTTGTATTTCATTGGTCAAATCACGTGTATTTGAAACATATATGTTGTTTGTCTTTGCAAGCAATTTGCAAGCTTTGATAAACTGTAGAAAAGCTTCCCAGCTTGCTTTATAAAGACCAAGTCCTTTGTATTTCTTATGTGAATATAGTAATATGCGTTACAAGAGCGGTATGTTGAAGTTTTCATGTTCGAGGAAAAGATTGTAAAAGCGAAACGCAGTTGAGAATTGAGGGAAAACATACCGCTCGTGTATCGTACATTATTTTGTGCGAAGATCGTTTATTACATACTTGAAAGAGCAATTTCTAATTAGTTGCAATGAAATCTCCATCTTGGTTTCTGTTCATTGACGGCAAATTTGCAAAACAAAAATATCTATCTTTAAAATGTTTTCTGTGTTTACTATACTCCAGCAGGCCGTGATATACGTCTGTCTTCCCCCCCCCCCCAGTCTATAAATGCGAACTTAAAACAAACGGTAAGGTTATGTAATGATTTATTTTTCATTTTAATATTTTAACATTCTTATTTATATAACATATTGCAGTAATAACATCGGCATCTGGAATCTTGTTGATTTTTTCACGGCTTTCTTAATGTTACATGCATCACGAATGCAGTAACTTTAGTGTAGTTGTAGAGTTTACTTAATTTTTGCAAATATTTAAAAACAATAATTAACAGTGCAATTTAGGTGAAATTGCAATGGTAAGTTTCCAATTTATAATTTTTACTATATTGAACGTCTCTAAAGATAATATGTTAAAAGCCTAAAGCAGTAAAATCAATATGTCACTTAAGCGGTAAGAAGAGGGAAATTCTTATGTGTGTTAGGTTGAGAATACTCAATGTGGAATTTTAGACTTTCCGCGGATTGGTTTTGTGCGGAAACCAAGCAAATACGCACGATCTCGCACAATAGCAATATGCGTTACAAGAGCGGTATGTTGACGTTTTCATGGTCGAGGAAAAGATTGAAAAAGCGAAACATAGTTTTGCTTTTTTAATTTCCGAGAACATGAAAACAAACATACCGCTCGTGTATCGTACATTATTTTGTGCGAAGATAGTTTATTACATATCTGAAAGAGGAATTTCTAATCAGTTGCAATGAAATCTCCATCTTGGTTTCTGTTTAATGACGGCAACTTTGGAAAACAAATATATCTATCTTCAACGTTGTTGCTATAAAATGTTTTCTGTGTTTACTATATTCCAGCAGGCCGTGATATACGACTGTCTTTCTCCCCCCCCCCCCAGTCTATAAATGCGAACTTAAAACAAACGGTAAGATTATGTAATGATTTATTTTTTTTTTATATTTTAACAATATTATTTATATAACATATTGCAGTAATAACATCGGCATCTGGAATCTTGTTGATTTTTTCACGGCTTCCTTAATGTTACTTGCATTACAAATGCAGTAACTTTTGTGGTGTTGTAGAGTTTACTTAATTTTTGCAAATATTTAAAAACAATAATTAACAGTGCAATTTAGGTGAAATTGCAGTGGTAAATTTCCAATTTATAATTATTACTATGTTAAACGTCTCTAAAAATAATACGTTAAAAGCCTAAAGCAGTAAAATGAATATGGCGCTTAAGCGGTAAGAAGAGGGAAATTGTTATGTGTGTTACGTTGGGAATACTGAATGTGGTATTTCACACTTACCGCGTATTAGTTCTGTGCGGAAAGCAAGCAAATACGCACGATCTCGCACAAAAGCATATTGTCTGGATTGTCGGATGGAAGATTGTACGTACAACATATAAAATATGGACATTGCGATAGTTGTTTTCTTTACAGTCCGACACGGTTTAATAAACTAGTGTGAGAAATGAAGTTTTGCCAATTAAAGGTTAAATGTCTAATATGGTTTGCGCTTTCTCTAAAGTTTTTAGCAGTTCAATTATTGCTAATGCTGTTTTTATTTAATTTTTTTTCGAATATATTCCTGTTGAAATAAGGGTTTTACTGCAGGTTCTGCATCTAATTGTGTTTGCTAATATTTTTATTACAGCTATTGTGATTGATACTGCAAAATAAAGAAACACGTTTTTTTAATGATTTGTAATAGGCGTATAGTATTAAAAATGACGGCTCGATATGTGCATATAAAAGTCGCCACTAATTGCAATCGATTGTTGATTTATCGTGTTGTGGCGCTGGTGTAGAATGGAACGACAGGCCATCAAAGTTTTAATGGCGCGCAGGGCCGCTGCTGCATTCTGTCCTCCGAGTGATATCGTTTGCTCGCCTGCCACTATTTTATTGTTTTTTATTCCCATTAAATTACGACCGACGTTTTATAGACGAGTATAATTTAAATTGATGGTATAGACAAGTTTAAAAAAGAAGTTCCTAGCGCACGTTAAATAGCGCGGATTTTCATAGGTAATATTATAACCTTGACGTGAATTTATCCGAAGAAAATGAAAATCTCAAGTAATATTTAACGATTATTTCGCGACTAGAATACTAAAAAAATAATTGATAAAATAAGGAAAATAACGCATAATTTTTTGCACAAGATACACTACTTTATTTACTCATATCTTGTCATATTCCATTCACTGTCATGGCCTACTGTATCCACAAATATATTCATAACATCTATATATATAATTTGAACTGGTAATGGAAATTACGGGTAAACGGCTGGAAGGATTTTAATAAATGACCAGTCATTTTGAAGCTTGGAACCCGAAGTTTTTCAGAAAAATAGTAGTTTTCAGTGAAATGTCAATTTTTCTACATCATTTTCCTATTTTCCAAAATCCATCTGTCGTCAGTTTTGAGAACTAGGTCTAATTGCATTTTAGCACATTTTAGAATAAAACAAAACACACTACAATAATCAATAGGCTATTATACGAAGGCCATGGCCTGAAGGATTGCTGACATATTTAGAACTCAAATTCAATTTGTTATTAAATCTTCAAGACTTGCTAAAATAATTTACAGGTCTGATTCTGCGCTGTGTAATTTTCTGAGTACAGCTGTGTATTGGATATTAAAATCTACAAAACGTGAGGAGGTTTGACATTATTACCATTAGAAATAAAATATTATTATAGTTAATGCCATGATGTGACTATTTTTCATTAATTATACATATTAATACTATATTGATGATATGAAAGTGAAACGTTTTGGGGTTATGTAAGTAGATATAAAGAATATCTTAAATTAGATCATCATTTCTATAATTTACTGAGTAAAGGCTATATAGCCTATATAACTACAAAACTTACGTAAGATAATAGACTATTGTTATTAAAAATCAAATATTTTTATAGCTGTATAAATCAAATGGGGTTGGGTCTTTTTCATATACTCACTGGCGGTGTGGTGTAGATATTTATATGCGTCATTCTCTTCAGTATTGGCTCGAGAGAACGCAAAAATTATAGTTCCTAAGGAAAGACCAAAAGGTATTGCTTACTGATAAAATAAGAGGCATACAAAATTATGTTGTCTCCCGATCATTTCAGCAAGATCTCTTAGCAGGATAAAATGATTTTACCCTCTACATTTCAAGCTCTACATGCAGCAGCTATACCAAGATGCTATGTCTATTGTTCGAAAACATAGCAAACCTGACTTTTTTAACTTTCACCTACAATCCACAATGACCTGAAATAGCTATTGCTTTACTATCACATGAAAAACCGACTGATCGTCCTGACATTGTTACTTGAGTTTTCGCGTTAAAACTCAAAAACTGAAGGTGGATAGGTTCAAGAAAAAGTATTTGGCATAAAAAAAAACATTCAAAAGGAGTATGTTTCATTACTACGGAAGCAAATAACTTTCAAAATGTCTGGTATTCTTCATTGAAAATAAATATGAAAAATTTTCATTTGAACGTCTAATGAACTTAGTTTGCAGCATTTGTTGAGTCCGTGGATACCCAGAGTAGCGCAATCTGCTAGTCGTCAGCCATTGTTATTCCCTTTTCAACACGCTTGGGGTAAGAATAGGGTTACCATATGTCAGAATTTATGCAGACACATTCGCTTTTTGATAATAAAAATAATCGGCCGCATACATTTTTGGAAATCCTCTAATTTGTCCGTGTTTTTAATATTGAAGTATTATTTATTCAATTTCGTTTCGTTTGGTTTCATGTTGCTGTGAGCTGTGAAAAGAGTACTGCAGTGTCAATTAATGATAGATGAGAAAAATTCGCTCCGGCGCCGGGGATCGAATCCGGGTCCTTGGTTCTACGTACCAAGCGCTCTCACCATTGAGCTACGGCGAAGTCCAATCCACAGTACCGGATCGAAACCACTCCTCCAGTTTTTTTCCCTTTGTGGCCTGACTCAAATTTGGGCATGTATGTTGACATTTTATGTCAAGTCAACTGCCATTATACAAGGAGCGCACTCAGTTGAGTGACTTGGTGGCCGAGATTCCACAGTAATATGCATAGTCATCTGTACAGAAATATGCACTCTTGCTAGAAGAATCTACGTAAAGATTATTATTTTTTGGTCCTACAGAATATATCTGTTATGGTAAAAATTAATATTAGGAGGAGAAAAATTCGCTCCGGCGACGGGGATCGAACCCGGGTCCTTGGTTCTACGTACCAAGCACTCTCACCATCCAGAGCAAATTCTTTCTCCTCTAATATTAATTGTTACCATAACAGATATATTATTTTATTTATTTATTTATTTATTTATTTATTTATTTATTTATTTATTTATTTATTTACTTATTTAACCTGGTAGAGATAAGGCCATCAGGCCTTCTCTTCCCCTCTACTAGGGGATTACAACTACAATATAAAGAATACAATTATAATTATAATTACAATTAATATTGAATTTACAAATACAATAAAAATCAAAGTACTAAAAGAATTAACAGACTAATAAAAGCAGACAGTTCATTGTAAAATTTAAGAAGAGAGACATTTTTTTTATTAACTAAGTAAAAATTAAACCTACTCTACGCAGTAAGAAAATGCTTAATAAGTTTGCTTTTGAACGCTACTAAATTCCGACAGTCTCTGATGTCACTGGGTAGGGTATTCCACAAGCGCGAAAGCGAGATAGTGTATGATGATTAATACGATGAAGTCTTATATGTTGGTATGGCTAGTATGCGGCTATTTTGCGTGCGTGTGAGGAGATTATGATATTATGATAGGTAACTGAAACGGCAGGCAAGGTAGGTAGGTGTAGAAGTGTGAAGGACTTGGAAAAGGAGAACAAGAGAATGAAAATTTCTACGTTCGTTAAGCCGTAGCCAGTTTAGAGTTTGGAAGGATGGGGTAATGTGGTCAGCGCGACGGACATCGCAGACGAAGCGAACACAAGAATTATGAACACGTAGTAATCTTTGCGACTGGTTGACATTGAGGTCGGTCAGTAGAGAATCACAATAATCGAAGTGGGACATTACTAGTGTTTCCACTAGTATTTTCTTGAGTGATAGCGAAAGGAATTTTCGAATGCTGTTTAAGGAATGTAGTATGGAAAGCACTTTTTTGATAATATGGGTTACTTGATAATTCCAGTTTAAATGCGTGTGAAAGTAAACTCCAAGATTTTTAACACAGGAAGCAAAAGGGATTATTGTGTCGTTCAACTTGACTGGAAGAGCAGGAGTAATGTTGCATACTATACGTTGGTGTCCCACTAGGATTGCTTGTGATTTTCATGCATTGAGAGTCAAACCAAACTTTCTGGCCCATGCAGATATGGATTGAAGGTCTTCGTTAAAATATATTCTGTAGGACCAAAAACTGATAATCTTTACGTAGGTATTGCAGTGTATTCATTATTTCATTCATAGTATTCTGCCCAAGAGCAGGTCTTTCACTGCAATCCCAGCATTCTCCAGTCTTTCCTATTTTCTGCACGACTCTAGTCGGACAACCATTGTGGCAGGGAAAATAGTGCAAGAAGCTATCTCCCCTCCCCCATATCATACCAAATGCCGTTCTTCCTACATTAAGTACTTTGTTTATATACATACCTATCTAAGTACATTTATTTTTGCTTGCCATTCTTTCTAGCTCTCTATCTACATAGACTTACATACATACTCATACGTTGTAGACTTTATGCTGGTATAGGTATTAAGCTCCATTTCCATTTATGTACTTTTATCTCCCCCCGAAGCGTTAGGTGTTCAAGTATGTGGGGGTCATCTGCACATCATTTGACCACTTCTGATCATTAAAGGCATAAGCAGTGGCGTCTTTAATCCTACCCTCCACGCTGGAAGCGTGTGCAGGTAGCATTATTGTCAGATGACAAAAATATATTACCAATAAACTATTCAGACCCGCTCCCAAGTAGGTAATAGCATTACTATACTACAGGGTGTGCAGAAAATGTACTTTCTTAGCTTTTCTAGTTTTTTAGTTGGTTATTTATTGATGTCGCATGAACTGCAAGATTTATTTATGTGATATTACATGCTGCATTCAGGACAATGGTACACAGATTACTCAACATACACATGAGCCAACAACACTGCAATGAAGAAGTGAACACAATCAAATACATAGCACAAGAAAACGGTTACAGTCCAAACATAATAGACAACATCAAAAGGAAGACAAAACATAAACTTAACAAACACAAAAACACGCAAAACTCAATACAAACACAAGAACACAAGAAATACGTCACACTTATATACGAAAACAAAAACACACACAAGATCGCATCCTCATTCAGAAAACAGAAATACAACATAGCATACAGGACAGAAAACACACTACAAAGACATCTCAACACACAAACAACACAAACAAATAAATACAACCACACAGGCGTATACAAATTCACATGCAATAGTTGTGACAGTTTCTGCATTGGACAGACAGGCAGATCGTTCCAAACTCGATACAAAGAACACATTAAAGCAATAACCAGAGGACACAATACATCTACATATGCCGAACACATAACTAATGCCAACCACACATACAATAACATAAATACAGACATGGAAATCCTACATATACAACCCAAAAACCAAAAACTCAACACACTAGAACAATATGAAATATACAGAGACACTAAAACACACCCTGATCAAATTCTCAACACAGATCAATTTCAGAACACACACACTATTTGACACCACATTTCAACACTTTTCTACAATCGAACGCACCCACACAACAGGCAGCGAAGTTCGAGATGACGCCGAGATCTAGTAGGCTCTGAGGATGGTGTGAAGAAGCACCGAAACAGCTGTAAGCCGCAACATGCTTACACAATTAACACGAGTAAGATCACCATTTAATCAATTATTGATATTATTAATTTTTGATGCTATAAAATTCTATATTATGGTTAGGGGAGACTATTGTACCTTCAGCATAGTGTACCTTTGAACATTTTTTTAATTTTTGCTGATCCTAGACGACTCAAACTGAAGTAGATTGTAGAGAAAGTCGCTAAGTAGCTCTGGTCGTAGTTTCGGTTTGATTTATTGCAAAGTGCGAGTTCTGTGGACAAAACAATTTTTTAGTACCAAAAGTAAACATTTCTTTCATTGTTAAATGTTTTCTAACACAAAACCAAATTGTATTTGTTATTATCAATCAAGTACGGTGTGTTCCCTATCATCTGGTGAGTAATAGTATATTTCAATTTCCATGATTTATTCGGATCTCTAGTTTTTGAGCCATATTTGTTTAAACGTGCACCCTCTTGTATCTCTGAACACAAAACATCCAAGGTACATGAATCTATCGGTTTTTGTTTTATTGTAAGATCATGTCACGAAGTAACTCTGGAGTTAACAGGCCCCCAATTAATCCAGATGTCTTGAAGAAAGCTGTTGAAGCAGTTATTGCTCCTCCAGGAAATAAAATCTCGATCAGAGAAGCCTGCTCTGGTTTATGATGACAAATACATTTTAAATATGATTGTCAGTTTTTACAGATTTCTTCCCACCTATATTCCATGTGTTCCAACTTACAAGAGAGCATGTTCCAAGGTACATGAACTTGTTGTACCTTCGAACACATTACATATCCCTTCATTTTATTTTTTACATTCGTAATAGATCTGGTAAAACAGGAAAATACATACAAGAAGTTGTAAAGGAATCTTCAATAATTATTTCAAGCATTTTTCCATTAAAAAAATTTCATTTCCCAAAATTAAAAAGAAAAATGTGAAAAGTGTTTCATAGTACAAAGTCTCCCCTATTATTAATTATCAACAACGGAGAAAAATTATGGCAAAATAAAGTATAATTATATTTTCACAACTTTCGCATTGTTTAGCAACCAGTTCCTCTCAAAACTTTTTTCTTCTGTTTTTTACATCTTGGTTACATAACTTTTAACACTGTAACACTTCGGAATATGTATGATAAAACTTTCTTGTGTTAAATTCTAACGTACTTTGTTTACAAGTTTCGACCTATATGGGTCATCCTCAGAACTCGTTGTTGTTGGTCTTGGCGTCTCTTGTTTTGTTTCCTGTGAGGGTGTGTTCGTGTGGTATAATGTAGAATCAAAGAGTGTGTGTGTTCTGAAATTGAGTTGTGTGTTGAGAATTTCGTTGGGGTGTGTTTTCGTGTGTCTGTATATTTCATATTGTTCTAGTGTGTTTAGTTTCTGGCTTTTTGGTTGGATGTGTAGTATTCCGAACAATAGTACACAGACTACTCAACATACCAATGAACCAACAGGATTACAACGAAGAGCTAAACACAATTAAATAGCACAAGAAAACGGATACAACCCTAACATAATAGACAACCTAATACGTAAGACAAAACTTAATCACAAGAAACATAAGAATACAACAGAAACACAAGAACACAAAAAATACATCACACTAACATACGAAAACAAAAACACACACAAGATTGCAACCTCATTCAAGAAATTAAATTACAACATCGCATACAGAACAAATAACACTCTACAAAAACATCTCAACACACAAACAACACAAACAAACAAATACAGCCACGCAGGCGTATACAAACTCAAATGTAACACCTGCAACAACTTCTACATAGGACAGACAGGCAGATCGTTTCAAACACGTTACAAAGAACACATCACAGCCAAATTAAAAAACACCTCCACATATGCAGAACACATCACAAATGCTAACCACACCCACAGAGATGTCAACACAGACATGAAAATACTACACATCCAACCAAAAAGCCAGAAACTAAACACACTAGAATAATATGAAATATACAGACACACTAAAACACACCCCAACGAAATTCTCAACAAACAACTGAATTTCAGAATACACACACTCTTTGACTCTACATTATACCACACGAACACACCCTCACAGGAAACAAAACAAGAGGTGCCAAGACCAACAACGACCAGTTCTGAGGATGACCCATAAATAAGTCGAAACATGTGAACAAGGTACGTTAGAATTTAACAGAAGGAAGTCTTCTCATACATATTCTATTTTTTGTTTCTGTTTAATAGAACATCGGTTCTTACTTCCAGGACGAAACTCGAAGTTTGATTAATCCATGTTTTAATTCAGACCAATTGCTATACTTAGCTGTAATACAGAATATCCGGTATATTTATTTTATCGGAATTCTGGTAATAACCCCATGGGAATGAACATTTATCTATGCTCAGATTTGCCCACCTGATTGGCTAACAATGACCGCGTCATGTCGCTTAGTGCACCCGATTGGCTGACAGTAGTAATAATTCCCTGCTCCGTCAGGATGTGCGGTGGTCGCGCTGTCTGTATTTTCTTCTGTCTGAGAGCCTGGTTGGCAGTAAACCCAACTGTAAATCAAACTGGAGGCGATAATTGTACAGCTGGTTCTGCTTGATCTTATATTTGCAGTGCTCACACTTCATACGCTTAATCCTTGAGGGCTAAAGCGAATTAAGTATGATGATTTAATACAGAGCGTACGGTGATTTATAAAATCCTCGATTTCAGACTAGGTAACACTTCACCACTCTTGAAATTAACATTGAAGCGACTGGCTAATTGAATTGGCACAATGCCCTCCAGAAAGATGCCTATAATTCACGCTGATTATTTTGTTTATGGAATATGAAATCAGTTTTCAACGCCTCGAACATGTTTCACATCAAGTAACTTAATAAGGTGATAACACTATTAATTACAGACGCTGAAATGTTCATTACAGTTTCGAACTCAGTTCAATATTTTCTGCTTTTATATATTGACTTCTTATATTAATAATCAATGATCGAGCTGCACGCATTGTATACTTCACCTGACATAATTAGGAACATAAAATCCAGACGTTTGAGATGGGCAGGACATGTAGCACGTATGGGCGGTTCCAGAAATGCATATAGAGTGTTAGTTGGGAGGCCGGAGGGAAAAAGACCTTTGGGGAGACCGAGACGTAGATGGGAAGATAATATTAAAATGGATTTGAGGGAGGTGGGATATGATGGTAGAGACTGGATTAATCTTGCTCAGGATAGGGACCAATGGCGGGCTTATGTGAGGGCGGCAATGAACCTCCGGGTTCCTTAAAAGCCAGTAAGTAAGTAATCAATAATCTAAATAAAGTGTAACTTTCATTAATTAGTATGTGGAATGTCCATATTTCGGTAATGACTATTTCACATTTTATGTTTTTTTCTTATCATGACTGAATTCTTTTAAATTCCCTCATAATCAACCGTACATAACAAATGGACAATTCATTTGGTTTTGAGAAACTTGTGCAGAATATGTAATATTTAAATAGCTATTCGATAAACAGATAAGTTCACAACTAATTTTAAACAAATATAAAAAATACGCAAACCAATTGTATGTATATAAACATAAAGTAGCCCTAGATGTATTATTGGGGATCATCTGTTCTGTTTTAGGCGTAATAGATCGACTATTGATAAGATTTTTTGTATTCGACAGATATTGGAGAAAAAATGGGAGTACAGTACATCAGTTATTCATAGATTTAAAAAAAGGGATATGACTCGGTTAAGAGAGAAGCTTTATCTAATATTCTTATTGAATTTGGAATTACTAAGAAACTAGTTCGATTAATTAAAATGTGTCTCGGTGAAACTTACAGCAGAGTCCGTATAGGTCAGTTTCTATCTGATGCTTTTCCAATTCACTGCGGGCTAAAGCAAGGAGCTGCACTATCACCTTTACTTTTTAAAGAACTTAAATATACGAATAAATTCTGAGTAAAAACATGATTATTAAAAAAACATTAAATAAAAGTACCGGTACACTAATAATTACAAAATAAGCACATGTCATAAATAACCAATGATTTTCTTGCACAAATAGAAAAAACACGAATAAATGTTAAATAAATATATAAATGTTAAAATAAAGCCTAAATAAATATGAATACATAAATAAATGAAAAATGAACATATGCATTTTAAAGGCATCTTAAAAAATAATATCAGTAGGCCTACAGGAATAGAAAAAAAAAAATGTTTTGTTTTATTTAACGACGCTCGCAACTGCAGAGGTTATATCAGCGTCGCCGGATGTGCCGGAATTTTGTCCCGCAGGAGTTCTTTTACATGCCAGTAAATCTACTGACATGAGCCTATCACATTTAAGCACACTTAAATGCCATCGACCTGGCCCGGGATCGAACCCGCAACCTTGGGCATAGAAGGCCAGCGCTATACCAACTTGACAACCAGGTCGACCTACAGGAATAGATGCAAAAGATAATACTGTAAAGGTTTATAACTTTCTAAAAAAAATATATAAATATACGAATTAATGGAAAATGAACAAATAAATATTCAATGAACTCCAAACTATGCGAAAAGTGCAAAATAAATACATAAAGTAAATATTAATAGAGTTGATAAAAATACACAAAAACAGGAGTAAATCCTAAAAAAAAAGTATGAATATTCAAATAATTTCTAAATATGTGTAAACATAAGAATAAATGCTAAACGAACATAGAGACACCTACATAAATAACTTTCAAGTGAGTGACTTGTCTTGATCTTCACGCACATTCTATGACATGGATGTGGCGTGACATCACTCGTCTGCGATTCGACCGTTCTCTCGGCACATAGTAGAAGCGAGCGCTCTATACATAATTATAAAAAAAACTGTTAAATCAGCACTTAAATTAATACGTTAGTGAGAATGGGCGGTAATCTGACAATAAAGAAAAGTTAAAAATCTGCATTTTTGTTCAAAACTCAAGAAGGCGAATAGGGGACATCAGTCTTAATGTAGGCTAATAAGTTTGTCTTCTGAAGGATCGAACTCAAGTATGTAGGGTTTTGAGGTCCTTTCGTTTCATTCATAATGTTAACTTCATTTTTACAATCCTCAATTAATAGTAATAATATTTTATAAAGAAACATAAATTAATGTGTAATGTATTTATTATTATTATTATTATTATTATTATTATTATTATTATTATTATTATTATTATTATTATCATCATTTGGACATTAAAGAAAAAAGACATGAACAGAATCAAAGCAACGGAAATGAAATTTTTCAGGAGAACAGCAGGATATACTCTTTTAGACCGAAAAAGGAATGAAGAAATTTTAGAACAATTAGAAGTAGAGTCAGTAGAAGAAAAAATCACCAGATACAAATTCAATTGGCTAGATCATGTAAGAAGAATGGAAAATTCAAGAATCCCAAAAATTATGATGCAATATAAACCTAGAGGACATCGTCGACCAGAAAGACCGTTAAGAAGACTGCTAGATGGGGCCGAAACAGGTCTACAGAGGCCTAATTCGTGAAGGATGATGATGATGATGATTATCATCATCATCAGTTATCACTATCATCATTGCTATCTGTTTTTCTTTCTTTTTTTTTCTTGTATTAGTCGATGAGAGCTCTATAGTGTTTGTTTGACCCTATTGACCCTCTTACTTACTGGCTTTTAAGGAACCCGGAGGTTCATTGCCGCCCTCACATAAGCCCGCCATTGGTCCCTATCCTGAGCAAGATTAATCTAGTCTCTACCATCATATCCCACATCCCTCAAATCCATTATAATATTATCTTCCCACCTACGTCTCGGCCTCCCCAAAGGTCTTTTTCCCTCCGGCCTCCCAACTAACACTCTATATGCATTTCTGGATTCGCCCATACGTGCTACATGTCCTGCCCATCTCAAACGTCTGGATTTTGTGTTCCTAATTATGTCAGGTGAAGAATGCGTGCAGCTCTGCGTTGTGTAACTTTCTCCATTCTCCTGTAACTTCATCCCTTCTTAGCCCCATATATTTTCCTAAGAACCTTATCCTCAAACACCCTTAATCTCTGTTCCTCTCTCAAAGTGAGAGTCCAAGTTTCACAACCATACAGAACAACCGGTAGTATAACTGTTTTATAAATTCTAACTTTCAGATTTTTTCACAGTAGACTAGATGACAAAAGCTTCTCAACCAAATAATAACAGGCATTTCCCACATTTATTCTGCGTTTAATTTCCTCCCGAGTGTCATTTATATTTGTTACTGTTTCCCCAAGATATTTGAATTTTTCCATCTCTTCGAAGAATAAATCTCCAATTTTTATAGTTCCTATTGATCCTCTATAGGGCTTTAATTTAATTTGTATTATTTTCATCAGTCTTTGTCTTTCTTTTTTGTATTTATATGTTCTATCAGGTAGGATGGAAGAGAAAGCCTTATGGCCTTAATTCTTTCAGATTAAATAATTAAATGAAAATAAAGAAATCTTATACAAGAATATTCTAGCGTTAATGTAAAAAGAGAGAAATATTCAGGATTATTTGTAGAAAGCTAGAAAGAGATATTGATAGACGACATAGCCTAGAAAGTGAAACAGAAGATATTGAGAGTTGATGCACTTTTGCTTGCAGCCGTGGCGCTGTCCCAGAGGGTAGGGCAGATCGAAATGCTCCCACGTTGGTTGTTCGCGCGTTCAGATCACTCCGCCAACAAGCAATAACATATGCTGATGTCGAGTTAAGAATGGCATTTACGCTCTCTGCTTTATGCTGGACAACACACGTTAAATATATTTAACTAATCAACAATTATTATTTGAACCACTCTATCGTAATTACGACAAATAAATGCTTCAGCAATAATCCCACCTCGACGTGAATTTATGTACAGCGAATATTCACAGTTTTGTTCTCTGAAATATAGACAGGTCGAGGGTCATGAATGTCCGCACAGAATTGTAAAATTGTTGTGCAGGTGGGTTTGGTGAATGCTTCTGAGTTTCAGATATTACCTCGCGTCGCACCACGAGCTCCAGGGTTTCATTTAATTTGTTTCCTTGCCTGGTAACTTTTCTCTGCTCACGTTAATGATTTTTCGCTTCTTTTGTGCACATACGGCATTAAACACATTTTTAAAAATAAAACATTTCGCTTTCTCAAAAATCTGTCTCCATATAATTGTCCACATCTGTGGAGTGACGGTCAGCGCATCTGGCTGCGAAACCAGGTGGCCCGGGTTCGAATCCCGGTCGGGGCAAGTTACCTGGTTGAGGGTTTTTCCGGGGTTTTCCCTCAACCCAATACGAGCAAATACTGGGTAACTTTCGGTCCTGGACCCCGGCCTCATTTCACCGGCATTATCACCATTTCATTCAGACGCTAAATAACCTAGATGTTGATACAGCGTCGTAAAATAACCCAATAAAATTAAATTAAATCTATATAATTCTATTGCCAATAATCATTATCATGTTCTTAACACTCAGATCTCTTCAGCAATGAATAGAGTTCGGATTTTATGTAATAACTAGGGCCGTGACATAGGTATATTTGTGTTAGTCTGAAGTCAACATAAGACGCCGGTCAGAATGTAGTCGACGTGTTTCAAGTACAGGCAGCGGAAGCGAATTTGACACACGCCTAAGCAAGCACGTTCCTTGGTTTGTATACGATTATTGCGTGTTATAAAATCAAGGCAATACAATTATTGTATAATAAGGCTTAATATCGGAAATGTCTAAAATGCTGGTGAGGTTGAGAATAATTCTGTGGTGTTTGTGTAAAGGGAGATAAGTCATAAAAATGAGTTCCGAGATAAATGAAAATTAAACTTGGAACCCTTATTACAAATAATGTTCTACACAAATAAAACACATCAACTGCTAGTATTCTTTGCTTTTTGCACACCCACTTGTATAATTTAACTTGTGTATTCATCTGGGGAACAAAATTCCAGCTGGACAAAAAAATGACTTATACCCCTTTACCCGAACACCACAGAATTGTTGGAAATCATGTTTAAATTGTCACAGAGTAGTAAAGCATAAGTCTGAAAAGGTGTTTTTCTTTATACTTAGAGTTTTGCATTACAGTTTTAGAATGCCGAAAACGTATATGGCGTACAATTTTGCTTTTTCTATATTTAACTGTTACATTAATTTATTTATCACCTCCATTCCGTAGCTTTTCTTGCATGTTGCTCGCTTAGTTTCGGTTCCTGCTGCAATAAACAACAACATTCATTTTCAAAGTTTCAAATAAAAATGACCGCCGAGTGTCGGATAGTATTACTTTGTATGCGGAAAAACTGCGTTCAACATCGGCTGAAACCAAGGGCGCATATGTAATAGTAATATGCGTTACAAGAGCGGTATGTTGAAGTTTTCATGTTCGAGGAAAAGTTTGAAAAAGCGAAACGTAGTTGAGCTTTTTTAATTTCCGAGAATTGAAAGAAAACATACCGCTCGTGCATCGTACATAATTTTGTGCGAAGATAGTTTATTACATACCTGAAAGAGGAATTTCTAATTAGTTGCAATGAAATCTCCATCTTGGTTTCTGTTCAATGACGGCAAATTTGGAAACAAAAATATCTATCTTCAACATCGTTGCTTTAAAATGTTTTCTGTGTTTACTATACTCCAGCAGGCCGTGATGTACGTCTGTCTTCCCCCCCAGTCTATGATGAGTCTGGAACCTTGTTGATTTTTTCACGGCTTCCATAATGTTATTTGCATCACGAATGCAGTAACTTTAGTGGAGTTGTAGAGTTTACTTAATGTTTTGCAAATATTTAAAAACAATAATTAACAGTACAATTTATGTGAAATTGCAGTGGTAAGTTTCCAATTTATAATTATTACTATATTGAACGTCTCTAAAAATAATATGTTAAAAGCCTAAAGCAGTAAACTCAATATGTCACTAAAGCGGTAAGAAGAGGGAAATTGTTATGTGTGTTAAGTTGGGAATACTGAATGTGGAATTTTAGACTTTCCGCGGATTGGTTTTATGCGGAAACCAAGCAAATACGCACGATCTCGCACAAAATATTTCACATCATCCATTTCTACATCAGGTTTATAACAATCGGACTTGTCATCTGATAAAACTCTTGCAATTTTGCATAATGAATTGAAACCACCGTTTTTTTGTATTGCTGTGTGATGCATATATGAAATTGATAATATGAAATATTTTATATATGGTTTCAGCAAGAATAAAAAAACAGTGGTGTATAAACTTCAAACGGAACGTGAAATTTTATGTCATTTTATATGGCTTCTTTCTGTTTGATATTATCTATACGTCTGTAAAACAAATGTACTAATACCAATTCTTTAATATTGCAGTTGTACGCGTATTTTAAACGTTAAGGGGATGCGCTACTTAAAAAATGACAGTTATTGAAGAAATGTCATGTTTTTTTTATTTTACTCTTCATATGCTAAATTCCAATGCTCCATTACCACAACCTGTGTTTCAGCTATAATATGCACTATAAAAAAACATAGAAAATTCCTGTTTCAGATTCCAAAAAACGATTTCCAAAAATAAACGTGTTATTTTCAAATGTTATTTTTAAAAGAGTTATTTCTTGACTTAGATCATTGAAATTTTCCTGATTAGTTCATAATCACGATCATAATATGCTGTTAAAATTTCAATACAATTTCTTGAAATGTAGAAATTAGAAAATTCAGTAGCGCATCCCCTTAATAACATAATAAAGAGTTAAGAAGGAATATTCACTTAAATTCCATAGTAGTACAACTATAGGTACTGTATTAAGTGAATGAAACACATCATTCATAAAGAAAGTGACCTCCCAAAAAGAGAGATTGAGTATGACATGATAAGATGGAATTGATGGTATCTTTAACCTTATAAAATTAATCAATAAGTTAATCCAAATAATAATTTAGTACAAAGCAAAGTCACCTAGATATTGTATAAGCTATGTTTTAACTGTAACTAATATTACATAACAAAACTCTTATCGCATTATGCTTTTAAGTTGATATTGGTGTGCAACTTCCTATCGTAAGAATATTAAATTATTTTCCCGAAATTTGTTAAAGCTATAGGGCAGACGTTTTTACAACACATGGGCACGTATCCTTTGCTTATGATGTAACAGTAGTTGCTTTGTTAATTCATTTCCTTACAAACAATTTCCATGAGAATATTTTCAAAATTTTCAATACAGTATCTTCAATAAAACGTATTTACGATATATAAATTTACGAAAACATTGTTTCAGTACCTGTAATGCTACTAAATAAACATATCTGAAAATTTGACTTTTCTATACAAATGTTGAGGAAATATTCCTTTTCAATAAAAAGGAAATTTCTGAAAAAATGAGCATTAAAATTAAAACTTATATTCTTTTAATGCATTTATACTTCTCAGATAAATATAAAAATTAACATGGATACAGTTTTAATAAGCTCACTTCACTTTTTCCTTTAAATCAGTGCTGGCCAACCCTGTATACAGTGCGACCAAACGGCATATAGACTACTTCCTCTTTCGTCTGTCTCTTTTCTTTCCGCTGTAAAGCGCTCAGGCTCTCCTGAGCTCTAAAGCGCGCGCTTGCGCCTATGGGCATCAGTTTACATGACTGGTCTAGGTTGTGACGAGCCCGAGACAAAGTTGCAATGTATGGCTGACATCGATGGCCTTGAGACATCTCCATTTGCATATTAATTTTTTCTTTTGTAATCCACTGGTGTTTAGGCAATGAAAAGTTTTATGATTTCGCGTCTCACGGACAAAATAGAACTTCAACGAAAAGCTGAACGAAAACTATAATTGATCATTTTGTTTCCTTATTTTTTTTTTACCAAAACGGTGGACAAATGTTTACTGTAACTATACACAAAATTGAACACGAAGAGCTGGGTACAAAATTGCCTTACGTTCAGTGCAAGCGATTTCGGAGAATCATTACCCTCGTTGGGGCTAATTCCTCCAACTACGCTGCAGTTAAGAATCTGAGCTGCGTTGAGCTCACTGTAATTTGATGTTAATTTCAATTGGAGCCCTGGACCGCTTCGGTGCAGAGAGTTTCAGCCATCTGCGATTATAGCTTATAATAGCCCATACACGTCGCTGCACGAGATTGGATTCAGCCTGCACTGCAGAAGCACCTATCGCACGAATCTGGAAAAGAGCTTCCTAACGCGATTTCTATGGGAAACCAGTGCCATGATGACTAACAGATTACAAGTGAAGTCTATTTTCCATTCGCACAGAGCCGAATTGGATGAAAATTCGATAGGCATACGAATCACTTCCTAATACATTTTATTAGACAGCACCGATAATTACAAGTTTTTCCCCTCCCCTCTCATCCCGAAAGATTTTACGTAATATCAATTGCTTTTGATAAATGAGTTCTATTCTATCAATACTTAACATAAGAACACAATAAAATATGTTATAACAACATTTAAACAGATTTAAAAACAAACGTTTTCGCCAATTTTGATTGGCATCTTCAGGTCGTGTAGGTCGAATAGAACATGTTATAATAAGTGAACACTTGGTATATCTGTCTTGAAAACTGTACCTACAATGACGGAAGAGTTTTGCCGTTTCCTTGGGTCACACACGTCTCTTTCAACATAGTGCTTCTACATACATCGTGGTGGCTTTTTGCTAAGTTCTATTCTCTGTTTTTAAGTTATATTATAGTTTTAACTTCTGTTTTTAACTTTATACACCAAGTGTTCACTTATTATAACATGTTCTATTCGACCTACACGACCTGAAGATGCCAATTAAAATTAGCGAAAACGTTTGTTTTTAAATCTGTTTAAATGTTGTTATAACATGTTTTATTGTGTTTTTATGTTAAGTATTGACTGAGTAGAACTCATTTATCAATTAACATTGAACTTAACGGAACCAATATGCCTTTAAAATCAATTGCTTTTGCCTGTGAATGCGAAGAATTTAAGCAAACTATGAAACATCTAGACCTACTATTCGCGTTCCACATTTTCCTGTAAGGTACACAGAATTTTAATAGCTCATTTTTTCACCGCTGTGGAGTAACAGTTAGCATGCCTGACCGTGAACGAGCGGACCTGGGTTCAAATCCTGGCTGAGATAAGTTACCCGATTGAGCAAGTGCCGGGTAAATTTCGGCGCTGAACCCTGACACATTTCACTCGCATTATACATCTTTATCTTATTCAGACGCTAGATAACCATCATTCATTCATAGTGTTCTGTCCAAGGGCCGATATTTCACTGGAAACCCAGCATTCTCTAATCTTTCCTATTTTCTGCCTTCCTTTCAGTCTCTGCGTATGATCCGAATATATCTCAATGCCTTCTATCATCTGATATCTTCTTCTGCTGCTGAGGTCGTCCTGGTTGGCAAGTTGGTATAGCGCTGGCCTTCTATGCCCAAGGTTGCGGGTTCGATCCCGGGCCAGGTCGATGGCATTTAAGTGTGCTTAAATGCGACAGGCTCATGTCAGTAGATTTACTGGCATGTAAAAGAACTCCTGCGGGACAAAATTCCGGCACATCCGGCGACGCTGATATAACCTCTGCAGTTGCGAGCGTCGTTAAATAAAACATAACATTTCTTCTTCTGCCCCGAACTCTTATCCCACTCTGTCAAACGCCTTTTCTAGGTCTACAAATTCTACTCGTATATACACATCTTTATACAGGGACATCATTTTATTTTTACTTCAATTTTTATTGTACCTGAATTTTTTAATGTACTTCACTCCCACCCCCTCTACTAGTAAACTTCCAACCACACCAACTTCTCCACACAGAACCAAGGCCACGTATGCGGTCATAGTAAGCAGTACTGAGTTAGTGAGTATAGTACGTTCCAGAAATATGTTCGCGTTTTCCAGTGACGAAAGAGCTTTCAATATTGAATCCTATTTTCGCACAGGTACTATCATCCGTTTGGCTACGTCGCATCCCGGTTTCCCCCACCCGCTTCTGCTCGCTTCTCCGTAAAGGCTAGTGGCTGGGCTGTCTTAGCTCTTTTCTGAAAACATTAATTTCTGTAAGGAATTGGACGTATACATAATATTATACAACTGTTTAAAATAACTTAAATAAAAGGGCCTCATTAAGTAATTAACTGTCACGTGATTTCCCCTCTTTCTACGAAGCTGCTACATAACCCTTGGACGGACAGTATCTTTTCGGATCGGGCAGAAGTGAAGATTAAATTTACAGTACGTAAGCTACTCTTTTATAGAGTAGGGACAGAATTATTTCAACATGAGTTACTAGAACGAAGGACGAAACTTGTAATTGGAATTAGGTACAGTAGTCTATAGTGTGATAATATGCACAAAAGAACTGAAGCCTGTATCGAAATGAACGGCCACCATTTTCAAAAATGTGTTTAAATATCCATATTATGATTATTTTTAAATGTAACTTTATTCTCTATATTGTATGCTAATGTGTTGTAGACAATAGGCCTATAATATACACTGCATAATGAATACGTCCGCATGGAAAGCTCAGTTCGTGAGTAAAACACTTATTGTTAATACTGGTACTGTATTTTGATTAAACAAAACTTAATAAATTTATCAAACTCAAAATCGCGATATTTCCTAGTTTACATAAATGGATGAACTACTTTTCTTCCCTCCTATACCTAGTAAAGTGATTTGTTTGTATATTACGCCAGTATCATCGAACTCCAGTCGTGGAAGGGGGTAGAAAACGGTGTTTCCGGTTCCTAATCGTTGATCCAAAGGTATAGCCAGGTTAATATTAAAAATGTTAGTAAAAATAAAATGATGTCCCTGTACTTTTTGGAATCATGCATAAAATAAATTTCTAAATTATAGACATCAGCTCAAAGAATTTTGAGTGACCACAAGGGTCCTGAATACAATAAACATGTACAATATAATGTGATGTGATACATTAAAGAAAAAATAAAGTTAATTGTTGAAGGAAAATATAAGGTGATTAATTGAAATAGAGATGTTGATGTAATATTTGAAGAGAATCCTTGATGATATATATAAGAATAGACATTACATAATCAAAAGGAATGTGAAGTTCCTTAAGATAATTCCATGTGAATTTTGTGATTGAACCTCTACTGCCAAACAGCAAACCAATGACAGACCATTGTTTAAGAGGGACGTTGTACTTTTGAGAAAGATACGGCAGACAAGGTTCATATATGGACTTCTTCTCAATATCAACTTCGGTGGCATGATTTAGGTTTCTTTCGAAACGGATAGTAGGGTCAAGAACAAGAGTCCGTTTTAAGCGTCCGTTGATAGCAATAATGTCTGCCCGTCTAAAAGAACCATCTGATGATACACAATGTACTTCCTCATGAATCTCCCAATTTAAAGTTTTTAACGATATCGCCAAAGCATGTCGTACACGATGATGTCTAGCATTGATCAGCAGCTCGCCTTTGGGGCATTGTCCAAGCACGTGTCCAAGTGTTTCAAGCTCGCTACAGTCTGGATGACGGCAGCGGGTTGTGCTTAGAGTTCTGCCCGGTATTGCGCGAACCGCCGAAATATTGCTTGACATTTTTAAAGCATTGGTCCATTCTGAGGAAGATAGGCCCTTTCGATTGCTTACCCATGAGTTAGCCTTGGGGAGATCACTATAAACAATAACCCCTTTACCACGCAAGGTATGGTTTGTCCAAGTTTGGAATGCGTCATTTCTTAAGTGTTTACTAATTTTACGACCTGACCAGTTGATAGCATCAATAGCTGTGATATTCAATTTTGACAGAGCAGAAACTTTTTCGCTTACAAGGTCCCTAACATTGTGGAGATGGGAGTCATCAACACGAAGAAGAGTATTACAGATATTCATGTGTTGCACATAAGCTTCCCAAGATGATTTCATTAACGAAAGACCACGATATTTTTTAGGGGAGTAAAGCATTCCGTCTGGGCAGTCAGGAAGACCAATAAGCTCTTTGCATGCTCCTCTGGTAACTTTATCTAAATCATTAAGAAATTTGGTTTTGATTTGGTAGAGTGGAGCACACTGTAAGGGATAAGTAAGAGTGGGCCAGAGATATTGATTCATAATCGTTACCTTCTGATCAGGTTTTAATAAAGGTGAGAGACAGATATTGGAGTGTAGGCTTTCACGGCCGGCGTCAATAGTAGAAAAGTTTTCCGGGCTATGAGGCGCTGAGGCGATGCAGCCAGCGCAGACTGTAATCGGCACACGCAGTAGAACCAGCCGCACCAGCAATAGACACCACTGAAGATGTTCACCGCAGCAGTGAACGAAACGTTTGGTCTCACAACCAACAGACCACGGCCTCATAGCCCGGAAAACTTTTCTACTAGTGAGAGACAGAGTTTAGAGATATTTTTATTGAATGTGGTAAAAACTGCACATTTATCAAAAACGATATCATTAAAATTAATGCCAAGGTATTTAATGCGGTCATTAGGATTAGAAATTGATTGAATGAGCGAACCATTGGCGGACATGACTTTACGTAGTAAATAATACAATAATAACAGAATAGCTCACTTCGTTCAGACCCTAAAATATTAATATAAATTATCAATATTCTTCAAACTAATCACGACTGTACACAGCTCCACAGAATAATACTATGCGTTGTTTATGTGAACTGCGTATCGTCTGTAGTGAGCGGGAGCAGGGCTAGGCTCGGGTGAAATATATACTCTTCGCTGTATTCAACTGAAATCTATTGTTTTGATTAGTACTTCCTACCTATGCTACCGACCGTTCTTTATCTTATCAATAACAATTTTCATTAATCGTTTCTTCATCCTTGTACAATGAGATAATTACTATCTTAGATTCTTCCACTAATTTATTTACCACCTATTCACACGTCATTGTGAGATCTCGGATAAAAGCATGAACACATACGAATATTTTCATTGAATTTAGTGAAAAATGCATGGAGCATTTTAAACATTTAAAAATGCAGTTTCGAGAAAAAGGTAAATTTGTGAAAGAGGATGCAATATTAACGTACCTGGAGCAGGCCCTGCAACGCAAAGAAGACGGTAGAGACAAAGAAAGTCTTACTAACATACTAAGATGTACCGAAGTATATCTTACTATCAACTTCCTAAATGACCAAAGATTATATTCGTACAAAAAAAAAAAAAAACACTCTTCCCGCTACATACATAAAATCTTTTGACAACAATTTTAGACACTAGTGAAATATAATTTTAGTAAATCAATTTTATCGATAATGGTAAATGGAAAGAATGGTGAAGATTTTATCAACAGTAATCTCACTAGAGGTTTCGATTTTATCGATAAATCTGCAAGACGAACACGACTTATCTTTAGTAATATCACAAGAGGTCTGAGATTTATTTGGCAAATTTCAGACCTCGAGTGGCATTTATTAGGATTATTTCGTGAATAAAATAAAAATGTAAATATTATATCCCAAAAATTCGCTCACAAAATGTTAATAATTCTATATTTATGAATGCTTAATCTATTCAGACATTGTGAAGTCGAAATAAATGAATAACGATTACTGCAATAATGTTTTAAATTTATTTGTATTGTCATCAACATTTATATTAGTTATGGTGTACCACTACAGATTACTGCATAAAGAAATTGAATGTTATTCAGTAATGCCAATTGAGAAAAGCGAAATGCAGGTTTTAAAACGTTAATTACATGTACTACGCTTTTCTCTTGTTATTATAACAGAAATACGTTTTCATTATCTGCTGAAATCATAATTTATTTTAAACATTTTATAGTATAATTACAAATAACCTGATTAATACATTAATTAAATGAACAATTGTTATGAAGGAGTGCCATTTTCTTTAGATACAATGGGCAATGAAAAACTCACAGAATGTAGGAATAAATGGAAGCAAAGCGTTGAAAGAATGACTCAAGACCGTACTCCTAAATTAATATTCGACTACAGACCAACTGGTAAACGAAATATAGGTAGACCCAGTTAAAGATGGCTTCAACAATTTTAAAATGTATATGCTTCATGAGACCGGAACGAGCCAAACAAGACTTAAACCATGTGGCTGATGATGATGATGATGATGATGATGATGATGATGATGATGATGATGATGATGATGACATGGATTTATAAGATGAAGATGTAGATGTGGAAGTAGGATTTCGAACTTTATATAGTACAATGGATTTATGTGGAAACGGTTGGCGACATTGATTAAAAAGAATGACCATGCGATAAATTGATAGTGATAAATCGATCTGCAGGAATTATCGCGATGTATGACTATGACTGATTGGAATTCAAAATTTCATTACACTTCATTGGCGGAAAATGGAATGACTTCATATAAACGAAATAGTCTAGAGAAAATCAGAATTCGAGTGGGATTTAATTGACTATTACACGATTAGAAGAAAGTATATAAAGATTAGAAAAAATAAAGTACTCTAATACAATAAACATTGACTTACTAAAATTCTATTTCACTAATGTTAGCTTCACCAAAACGTTTGAACGGAGCTGCCATTTTCAGTTGACTGTATATGCTGTAAACAAATGACGATCGCAAAGTATGTTATATAGTACCGTAAAGAATTTGCAGTTTGAAATGTTGGCAAACAAACAAATGCCAGGGAGGTGATAAAAACAAAAGAGAGTATATAAAGATCAGAAGAAATAAAGTATTCTGATACAATAAAATATATATTAATTGACTTGCTAAAATTCTATTCTATTTCACTAATGTTACCTTCACCAATATGTTTGAACGGAGCCGCCATTTTCAGTCGACTATCTATGCGGGAAACAAATGACGAATGCAAAGCATGTTTTATAGTACCGTAAAGAATTTGCAGTTTGAAATATTGGCAAACAAACAAATGCCAGGGAGATGATAAAAACCAAAGAGAGTATATAAAGATCAGAAGAAATAAAGTATTCTGACACAATAAAATAGATATTAATTGACTTGCTAAAATTCTATTCTATTTCACTAATGTTACCTTCACCAATATGTTTGAACGGAGCCGCCATTTTCAGTCGACTATCTATGCGGGAAACAAATAACGAACACAAAGCAAGTTTTATAGTATTGTAAAGAATTTGGAGTTTGAAATGTTGGCAAACAAATGACAGGGAAGTGATAAAAACAAACAAATGCTAGGGAAGTGATAAAAATAAACAAATGCCAGAGAAGTGATAAAATTGTAGGATAAACAGCCATGATTGGTTGAAACACGTCCTTTCGTACAGTTTTATTGGTCAAAAGTAGTATGACGTAGTAAAAGTGAAATAGTCAACAATAAAAAGATCCAGAGCTTACAGCAAGGTCTGAACTCTTGAATTCTCGAATATAATGACACGTATGGTAACGACTGGAAGATCGCCGTGGGCGGCGATTATTTCCCGATAGTCATAACAATAATTAGATTTGGTTTCAAGTACTGTTTACTCGTACACGCTCATGCAATTTGTACAAACTGGTTTACACATCCAATTTGCACAGCGTTATTGCGGACATCTGAGGTGAGAAAAATATTCATTGCGCGCGAGCACTACAATCGATCTATAATCTCTTACTGACCGGTCTGTCTGGTTGGTCTTGGATGAAACTTGCGCAGTGTTGTTATTCATTTGGCTCTGTAAATTCGTAATGCTCATGTACTAGTTTGTACAAACTTCGGTTAGTATTCAGGTACGATTTGAATGCATTGAAAAAAATTGAGTTTACTCCAATTGGAGGCTTCCCTGCAAAAACGTGATAGCTCCACTTTTACAAATTTGTGGAAAACAACAAAAGACGTTCTAAAAAATTCAATTTAGTCACTCATTTATTACAATCAGCAATTTAGGGGGGTAAAATATAAACAAATAATGGAGCTACTACCTGTTTGCAATAAAATTGGACATAATTAACCACATTTTATACTTAACACACATTTACTGTGCGAATGTATTAAACTACAACACAAGACCTAGCAGATATATAATCCGAGGCACGACAGCCCATGAACGACCACGACCAGGGCCGGGTATTTATGGAGATCGCGAAAATCACGACATAATAGATATACATCCAATAGATTTTTCTAATCTTTACTAATTAAGTGATTCTGATTAATAATATGCGGATAAAACAATCGCGACAAATCGCGAAATAGAGTTCTAATAGCGAAATATGAACACATTCGCGAATTATTAGTTTTGTGCCGTTTTATAGCGAATTTCATATCCTGAGTTTTTCGTTTTTTTTTTTTCACTTGAATTTGTTATAGGGGAGAGTCGGGTAGTATCGGACGTCGGGTAATATCGGACAGTGCGTATCTTCCATCTACCACCATGTGGAAGTACCTGAATGACATGGTTACGTTTCTCTATGCGACATCACAGAAACGTAACCATGTCAATCAGGTACTATCATCGTGTGGTAGATGAAAGAAACTCACTGTCCGATATTACCCGACGTCCGATACTACCCGACTCTCCCCTATATCCAAGTAGGCTACACTACATGGTAGGGGAGAGTTAGGTAGTATCGGACAGTGCGTTTCTTTCATCTACCACCAGATGGTAGTACCTGAATAACATGTTTACGTTTCTGTATGCGACATCACAGAAAAGTAAACATGTTATTCAGGTACTACCATCTGGTGGTAGATGAAAGAAACGCACTGTCCGATATTACCCGATGTCCGATACTACCCAACTCTCCCCTATTCCAGGTGTTCTGATTACGTTAGTGAACTCAAAAGACGAAGAAGTTTCCTAATGACATATTCTATAGTCGCGACGCTGTTATTCCCGGCGTGACTCCTCCTCTTTGCTTACGTCTTAGGAAGTGAAGGCTCTATAAAGTCTAGGTAGGTAGTATCGTTCGCCATTTTTGTTCTTTCGTTGCCGAACTACCAGACGAGGGATCTATTTGCCATACCGTTAAACATGATCATGTCGTAGCTCCTATTATATTAAATCAAACGCACTGTAATTCAGCAAATAATTGAGCGGCAAATAATGTCCTCTTGTGCTTTCTGCGAACGCCAACGAAAGAGCCAAAATGGCGGGCGATTATATTAAGTGTTTATCCAGCCTTAGGAAATTCATGACGTCTTCATCAGCGAATCAGAAGACGCACACGTTTAAATGTAGCCGACCTGCAACGTGATTGGCTGCCGGAAATTAGAGCGACGGGACTATAATTAAGTGATTTCATATCCTGAGTTTTTCGTTTTTTTTTTTCACTTGAATTTGTTAAATATCCAAGTAGGCTACATTACATGGTAGGGGAGATTTGGGTAGTATCGGACATCGGGTAATATCGGACAGTGCGTTTCTTTCATCTACCACCAGATGGTAGTACCTGAATAACATGTTTACGTTTCTGTATGCGACATCACAGAAACGTAACCATGTCATTCAGATACTATCATCTAGTGGTAGATGAAAGAAACGCACTGTCCGATATTACCCGATGTCCGATACTACCAACTCTCCCCTATTCCAGGTGTTCTGATTACGTTAGTGAACTCAAAAGACGAAGTTTCCTAATGGAGCGGAGTTAAAAAGTAAAGGTGATAGAAGATTTCCTTGCTTTAGCCCGCAGTGAATTGGAAAAGCATCAGATAGAAACTGACCTATACGGACTCTGCTGTACGTTTCACTGAGACACATTTTAATTAATCGAACTAGTTTCTTGGGAATACCAAATTCAATAAGAATATCATATAAAACTTCTCTCTTAAGCTACGGCGCTAACTCTTCTAGATTTTAGCAATGCCTTTGGGTCTGTTGATATCGACTTGCTTCTTGCAAAGATGAAGGCTTTGCACCTGTCAGACAATACCTTGAGCTGGATGGACTCCTACCTACGGGACCGCCAACAGAGTGTTTCACTTGATAATCAATTCTCCCAATGGCGATACACAAAGGCGGGAGTGCCGCAGGGCTCCGTATTAGGACCACTACTTTTCTCTATCTACATTAATGACGTATCAAAGAACTTACAGTATTGCCGATATCACCTCTATGCCGACGACCTACAACTTTACATACATTCCAGACCCAATACGATCAATGAATCGATTGACAAGTTAAATTGTGACCTAGCCACTGTCTCCACTTGGGCGGCCAATTTCGGACTCGCACTTAATCCAAGTAAGACTCAAGCCATAATTATTGGACATAAGCGTTTAGTTAACTCCCTTAATAACAGTAATCTTTCAGTTGTTACCCTTAACAACACGCTAATCCCTTATTCATCTGTCGTAAAAAATCTTGGCTTCTTTTTTGATAATAATCTAAGTTGGAATTTTCAAGTTAAAGAAACGATAAAAAAAAATCTGTTCCTCCTTTCACTCTTTGAGTCGCTTGAGAAACTTCTTGCCCCAGCAACTAAAACTTACCCTAGTACAAACCCTAGTAATGCCGCACTTCGATTATTGTGACGTTTTGTTAAGTGATCTAAGTTCTGAACTGTCAGTCAAGTTACAGCGAGCTCAGAATATGTGCATCAGATACGTGTGCAACATCCAGAGATATGATCACATATCACCGTCCTTCGCAAGTCTCTCATGGCTCCGACTTAAAGAACGCAGAACTTTACACTCTTTGTCTTTACTCTTTCGAATTCTGCACACCTCAACACCAAATTACCTTTCGTCTCGTTTCTCTTATCTATACTCTAACCACGACGTAAATACCAGATCACTTATCTGTGGCACGCTAAATATACCTCTTCATAGAACATCTTGTTATTCCTCATCTTTTACAATATCCACCTCGCGTCAATGGAATTCCTTGTCACAAAGTATTAGGGGCTGCAAGACAACAAACACCTTTAAGAACAGCTTAAAAGATAACCTTATTAGCATTTCACTCCAATCATACTGATTTAAAATATTACAGACTACACTGTTGCTTTTTTCCTTTAGACATCATCCTGATTGTGCTGCATTTTCAAAATTGTCTCATAATAATCTCTTTCTATTATCTAATATAATTTGAAATATATTAACATTCTATGTATTTTAGTTTAATTCTGCTACACAGTTTATTTCAGTGTTTAATTAATAGTTCATAGTATTTTGTTGTTTAATTCGTAAATAACTCTTGTATACATGTAACTCTCATCTAAATCAAATTGTAGAATTCTTTGTAAGTTCATGCATATGTATATACACTTTTTGCTGGTTGTGTGGAAGAGAAGGCCTTACGGCCTTAACTCTGCCAGCTAAAATAAATCATTATTATTATTATTATTGTTATTATTATTATTATTATTATTATTATTATAGTTGGAGTACCTAAAGGATTAATACGTAGGACGTCACTATCATGTATATGCTTTGACAACGGTATGTAAATGTAAGTATAGTTATGGTGAGTACCTGTATACAGCAATGTGAAGGTGCACCATTACTTGTATGATCTTTTTTTTGATGACATTAAATATATACCATATCATATGACTCGGAACCCATATCTGCCTAGTGTTGCTTTTTCGCAACAGTCTGCATTAGCTATTTTTCTGCAAAAATGCAAAGGAATGAATTATAAAATTAACTTTTATTTCATTGCTGTGTATACTAGAAGAATCAAAGGAGCCTGCAGCACAATAATTAACTTCCATTTCAATTTCATGTGGCGGTGGAAAAATTATGAAAATATTCAACAAAAAAAAGTCTTGGACATAAATGGGTTAACTATTAGAACTAGAACTTCGTTACTATTGGTATTACAATTACAGCTTTGTCCCTTCATTTGTAACCGTGTAATAACGCAAGAATCTTCTCATTTTTTCAGTCAGTATCTGGGGCATCCAATTGACACATATTAGTCTCAACTGTTATTCGTTTTGCAACCGAATCATATGCCTTTTTGAAATCTATGAATAACTGATTTAAACCTTGCCCATACATAATGCAAATTCTACAGGAATAAAAAGCAGAGGCCAAGGAAAAAAGAATGAAACTTGATGTCGCGTATCTCACCCGCAAGTTATGATTCTTCAGTGGATGTGATCACAGACAGGCAGGAAGAAACACGAGGTCCGTGCGACCGAGCACCGAGATAATGTTCCACTCCTCCTACCATAGTCAGACTAGAGAACTAATCTCACACATCCACATTCTCATTTTCCATTCGTCGCACCTGTAATTACGACAGAGTGTGTGTCTAATTATTATAACACAGTGCCCAATGTGTAGCGTTCACCTGAGCAGCAGCATAGGACCCAACTGCTCCTTGGTTCGGTATCTTTAATCCTCTAAACAAGGCTGTTAGAATTCTTTTTATATCTTTACAGGAAGATGACGGGGAAAATGAATGAAACTGCTTAAGTATATTGTAATGATTTATTTATACAGTTTAATATTTGTTCCGAGTTTCAGTGAAAGACCTGCTCATTGGCAGAACACTTATTTATTTATTTATTTATTTATTTATTTATTTATTTATTTATTTATTTATTTATTTATTTATTTATTTATTTATTTATTTATTTATTTATTTATTCTGGGGTAGTTAAGGCCATCAGGCCTTCTCTTCCACAACACCAGGAATACAAATATAATAATAGAAATAAACAGAAAAAAATACGCTATATATAAAAGTAAAGACAGAGAGATACAAAAACACTATAAACAAAGTAAAGTCACACAAAAATATACACAGGTTGCAGTCACACAAACTTTAAATGAGTGATTAAGTATCACAATTAATTGTATCCTAACTAATTAACTAACATAAACAAGAAACTTGCGATTTTAATCTAGATTAAAAAAGAAAAAGAAAAAAAACACAAATCAATACTTCTAGCAATACCTAAAAAACATTAACTAAGACAAAATTTTCCAATTTAATTTGAATTGTGATAAAGTCCGGCAGTCCCTGACGTCATTAGGTAACGAATTCCATAAGCGAGGTATTTCTACAGTATAGGAAGATGAGTATAAAGATGATGAGGGATAGAAAGAAGTGCTTGATGTCGGTTTCGAAGAGTTGTAAGAAATTGAAAGCGCGATAACCGATAATTCGGAGTAGAAGTATGCATGATTCTAAACACAAGAGACAGTGAATGTATTGTTCTTCGTTCCTTCAGACGCACCCATGAAAGTAACTGGAGGGAAGGTGTTATATTGTCAAACTTACGAGTATTGCAGATGAATTGTAAGCACACATTATGAACACGTTGTAGTCTCTCAGCTAAGAGTGAACTTACATTAGTTAGCAAGGAATCGCAGTGTGAGTGTGTGTGTGTGTGTGTGTGTGTGTGATTATAACATCCGAAGGAGCAAAAGTTCGTGCTCGGGTGCAGTTCAGTTACGTGCCGGCTTATCTCTGATAGAAAAGCAGAATTAAAAAATAATATTAAAATATATAGCCTAGTGTTATTATATTAAGCGTCCTAGTATTTCAGATATAAAATAAATTAGAACCCTAAAACAGATATAAACTACATTTATAAAAATAAGTTATCAGTTATTGCTGTCATCATATACTGTATACGAGTTAATAATATTTATTTACTTATTTATTTACTTATTTATTTATTTATTTACTTATTTATTTACTTACTTATTTATTTACTTATTTATTAATTTATTTATTTATTTACTTACTTATTTATTTATTTACTTACTTATTTACTTATTTATTTATTTACTTACTCACTTATTTACTTACTTACTCACTTACTTATTTATTTATTTATTTATTTACTTACTTATTTATATACTTAATTATTTATTTATTTATTTACTTATTTATTTATTTATTTATTTACTTATTTATTCATTCTGGTAGAGTTAAGGCCATGAGGCCTTCTCTTCCACACTACCAGAAGTGAAATACATAATGAAACAATGACAAAAATAGTAAAGTCACACTTAAATATAAAAATCATTTTCATGCACATTAACAAGCGTACACGGGCTATAATGAAATATTAACTGAACATGATACATAATTAAGCTATTTACAATTCATATCCTAATTCTACTTTATAATAGGCCTAAATGACAATTTATATGAACAGAATAACCTCTAAAAATCGGCTAACACTCATAAATCAATTTCATGAAAAAATATGTAATTCTTAATTTTTATTGATTAACCGTTCGGCAATCCCTGACATGACGAGGTAAGGAGTTCCATAGGCCACAAACTGACACGGTGAAAGAGGATGAATAGAAAGAGGTACGGTGACGAGGAATGGATAATAAGGACTGATGTTGATTCCGTAACGTAAGATATTCAAAGCGAGTTCTCAGATATTTTGGAGTAGAAGTGAACAATATTTTAAACAGAACAGATAAATAATGTGCTATTCTACGTTCCTTTAAGCGGACCCATGAAAGAACTTCAAAAGATGGCGACATATGGTCAAGTTTACGCAGATGAAACGGACACACAAATTATGAACACGTTGTAGTCAAATAAGGTGAGAGATGAAAGTAAAATATAAGCTGTAGAACCTAGATTAATAATAATAATAATAATAATAATATAGTCCTCACCTGTGGAGTAACGGTCAGCGCGTCTGGCTGCGAAACCAGGTGGCCCGGGTTCGAATCCCGGTCGGGGCAAGTTACCTGGTTGAGGTTTTTTCCGGGGTTTTCCCTCAACCCAATAGGAGCAAATGCTGGGTAACTTTCGGTGCTGGACCCCGGACTCATTTCACCGGCATTATCACCTTCATATCATTCAGACGCTAAATAACCTCGATGTTGATACAGCGTCGTAAAATAATCCAATAAAATAAAAAATAAAATAATAATATAATAGTTAAAAGTTAATAGTTAATAGTAATATAAGTATAATACCATTAATAATAATAATATATTCAAATTAAAAATTATACATTAAAATACACTGCATCCCGAAGGAGTATTGCTCTTTTCAGGGGTCAGTTCAAAAGATGCAAATATTTACGAAGGCTACTGAGCACTTAGGTAGACATTACCATGGCCATTATGGACACCGTGTATAATTTCGCAACTCACTTCTCTCTTAAGAGAAATGGTAATGATTCTCTAGAAAATCGGGTTATTTTGTGATATTTTCGAAGTCCATTAACTTCCTATCTGCTCATATGAACCATAGTTATACAGTTACGAACTCAAACATAACGTACTTTAATAATGTATTCTGCATATCATTCATGGGTTTCACATCACTTGTCGGAAATCATTCATACTAAATCCGGCAATGCTGTAAATATTGCAGTAGGATCTGCACGGACATGCAAGACAAGAAGGAGAAGTAGAAATTGTTGGACGCAGAGCTGTGGTTAACCACGAATAAATTCCACCATTGCTTAGAACACCCAGTTCTCCGGAGCGGAAAACTTTCGTTGCGGATTATCCTTCTCTAAAACAAATTTATCGGTTAAATATTGTTCGTATAAATTTATTCCACGATGTATTGAAGTATGGAGTTTGATTGTCACAATTTCTTCATTATTATTACACGATGTTTAGTGTAATAGTAGTGTAATGTTTAAAAATCAATTTTGAGATTTTGGCAGAAATACGCCTTTAGACAGTAATTCATACAAATAGGCCTTTTTAACAGTACTCGATCGTGTTAAAAAGACTATTATGGGGACTGTTAAAAGGGAACGATTTTCAACTGTTATTCAAAGAGTTGACAAACGATGCAATGCCTACATTTATGCATGGCTATATTAAGTTAATTAGCTCTAAACTTATATAAATTTTATTCGCAGTCTTTAAAGGAATATTAATATGAATACTGAGAGAGAGAGGAACATAGGTTAAAATTGTTTGAGAATAAGGTGCTTAGGAAAATTTTTGGCGCTAAGAGGGATGAAGTTACAGGAGAATGGAGAAAGTTACACAACACAGAACTGCACGCATTGTATTCTTCACCTGACATAATTAGGAACATTAAATCCAGACGTTTGAGATGGGCAGGGCATGTAGCACGTATGGGCGAATCCATAAATGCATATAGAGTGTTAGTTGGGAGATCGAAGGGAAAAAGACCTTTGGGGGAGGCCGAGACGTAGATGGGAAGATAATATTAAAATGGATTTGAGGGAGGTGGGATATGATGATAGAGACTGGATTGATCTTGCTCAGGATAGGGACCTATGGCGGGCTTATGTGAGGGCGGCAATGAACCTCCGGGTTCCTTAAAAGCCAGTAAGTAGGTAAGTACTGAAATTTGTAGAATTATTCATAGTAATTTCTTGGTAGAAAAACTTACAGGTTCTGCCAGAAGTTTAAGGACACTCTTTCGAAAGAGATGTTTCACTTCTGTCCTTATACTGTTGTGAAATTCCCTTATGATTATAAAGGAACCAAATATCTGTGAAAAATGATTTTTTTTTTTACTACAAACCCAATCTCTATCTTTCAAACTGTGGATTATATAACAATTTTTCTGTTATGAAAACTTATGAAAAATTATATTTTTGTATGAAAAAAATAATTACTGCAGAATGGATGTATTTATATCTTCATTACACATGTAATACTATTTTTTTTCTTTTTTATTGCAGGTAAGATGCCAGGACTGATGTTTCGTCATCTACCCGGTCTAAGCAAGTGATGTTCTGTCAAAAACGTTCGTAAGTCTTGTGACAAATTGTCTAAAGCAACAGCAATTTTATAATATTTTTTGGAATGTATCGTATTTATTTATTTATTTATTTATTTATTTATTTATTTATTTATTTATTTATTTATTTATTTATTTATTATTTTGCTAATAATTATAACATAACATATAATATATACAGAAAAAACTTTAGCTCGCCCCTGAAAGAGGAGAACTCGTGCTCAGGGGCGGATTCCTGAATTGAAATTAATAATTATACAATACAATTTGTCTTATGTCTACTATGCAATTATAGTATATAAATTTAAATTGACAATTTTTGATTATTTATAAAATCCGTACATAACGTTTTAAATTTAATACTAGAACTATTAGAATTGACAAGATTAGGATATTTAAATATAAATTTGTTATATATTCTTGGGTCTAAATTACTACTATGATTAAATACTGTAACAGTGTTGCATTTTGGTTGAAACAATCTTAAAGAATTCATACCTTTTGTTTCATAACTATGAGAATACAATTCAAAATTATTTCGATTTTTATGTATGTATGCTAATACTGTACGTTCATATTAACCTTTAAATTGACAAAGTATCCTATAAGATACAATAGGTTAATAGGCTATATGCTATAATTTTAGTAGAACAATAGAAAAAAATGGGTAGGAAAATTAAAACTTCACAATACTATAATATTGTACAGCATATAAAATATGGACATTGCGATACTTGTTTTCTTTACAGTCCGACCAGGTTTAATAAACTAATGCGAGGAATGAAGTTTTGCCATTTTAAGGGTCTTATCAGTTCTGAATTCTCTACTTTAAATTATTTCTTATCAGATAATCTGTATTGCTAATTGTGCATAAAATTCATCCGTAGAAAACTCAGAAATGTATAAACACTTCTTAATATTATCTAAATAAATGTATGAAATTGATGGAATCAGATGAAATAACTATAGAATGATAGAATTTTCCATAAAAGTGAGCGGGTAATTTTTTACAATATGTATAACAAAATTCGTTCTGTTTCACGATTGGCTAAACACATCGAAAGAATTAGATGTTTTTGTGACTTCGTAGGTACCAGAAGAAAAGCATCTCCAGACGAAAGTGCAGTATTTTATGGGGGTAGAAACTCTAGGAGGGAGGGTATGACGTTGTGATTGATCTTTGGTTCGAAGTGTATGAGTCTTCTGGGTGCCGTTGAGACATTCTGGGTTGTTTGAAGAGAAGGAAATCCGTCACTTTGGTATCTTTAAGTTATTCCCTTCCTTCTTTTGAATGTAGGCCTACAGGATGCTCGGTGCAAGTAGGCCTTTTTTTGTAGTTATTACTTCAGTGGTAATCGTCAAATAAATGCCAAGGAACTGTTGTAAAGTCGTTTGTGGCTTTTGAATATTATACCATAAAAAGTAAATTATATACTCTGTATTATCCAGGAAAAAAATATTAAATTATGCGCTTAACTGTAATTTAAATGTAGGAGTAGGCCTAGTGCTAGTGGCATGGTAATATTTGCCGGCTCTGGTACAATAATGTGGCATATTATGCAAGATTTTTACTAACGATAAGACTGCAAATTAAGCTTTCAAGAATAGCTCCCTGTAAAGTCAATTTGAATAATTTCGAGGGAAAAATTGTTCCGGGGCCGGGTATCGAACCCGGGATCTTTGGTTAAACGTACCAACGCTCTCCCACTGAGCTACCCGGGAACTCTATCCGACTCCGATCCAATTTTTCCCTCTATATCCACTGACCTCAAAGTGGGCTGACAACCGTCAAGCAACCAACATTTGAGTGCACACTAACTCTGTGTGACTTTAAATTGTGGTTTTCTGTTACGTACAGTGACGTGTATACAGTGCATAATACACGTCACTGTACGTAACAGAAAACCACAATTTAAAGTCACACAGAGTTAGTGTGCACTCAAATGTTGGTTGCTTGACGGTTGTCAGCCCACTTTGAGGTCTGTGGATATAGAGGGAAAAATTGGATCGGTGTCGGATAGAGTTCCCGGGTAGCTCAGTGGGAGAGCGTTGGTACGTTTAACCAAAGGTAACGATAAGACTGTTTAAGAAATTTAGAAATCTTCTCACTATTCGTGAGCTTCCACAAGGGACAAAGAGTACTTAACCATATAAATGTTTACAAGTTCAGTGAACCATTAATTTTGTTTTGACAATGAAACTCCTACAAGTACATAGCTGCAAATACATTTTGTGATTGGTGGAAATATACCTAGTTTTAGAGAGGCAAGTGTTACAAAAAAGTAAAGAATGCTAATGAGCTTGGTTTCATTTCGAATATAGGTGATGCTTCAGGAGAGCAATTGATCCTTTCAATGTAGCTAAAGTTACAATCGGAATAATAGATGTAGGTATTCCAAGCCTCTTAAACACATCTTTCATGAAGAGAGTAGCGGTACCTCTTGCTCCAACCAGAAGTCAGATTACTTCAAGCTCTTCTAGCTGGTACTTTTGGAGGTAATATGGAATGGTAGGATTGTAGATATTCTTTTTTTCCTTATCTACTTCTGCTGGCTGTTCCTCATTCGTTTCGAAACGCACAGTGGGATCAATTATGAATCCAGATCTTGTAGATTCCTTGAAAGCTATTATATCTATGCGCCGTGTACTGCCAGTGACGGAGAGACTATGTACTTCTTCAAAGGTGTTGTAATCGGCATCTTTAAGGGCAGTGGCTATAATTGATCGTACTTAGTGGTGTCTAGCGTTTCGCAGTCCTTCGCCGTGCGGACAGGATCCCAGGACGTGTGCAAGAGTTTCAACCTGGTTGTGGCAATGCCTACAACGGTTGTCCTGAGATCTTCCCGGCACAGCACGTACTGCAGCAACATTTCCAACCATTTTAATGCCATCGCGCCATTCGCTGTTGGAGAGTCCTTCATGTTTACAAATCCATTTGTTGGCACTAGGATATTGTTTAAATAAAACTACGCCTTTCCCTTTCTGTGGATGACGACATCAAATATCAAATTCTCTGTTCCTCAGAAGGTTACGAATTTTTGTAGCATTTAAGAAGTGTTCAAATGCTGGAGTATAAGAAAGTTAATATTAATGAAATAATTTGCAGTGCAATAATGTTTAAAACATCATTGTTGCCATAGCAACCTCTTTCTTCATAGACCATGATATCAAACTAATCATCATTAAAAATTTTATGTTATTTCTTTATTAGTTTTTTTTTATAATGCTGTCGTACAAATATAACGTATGAAACACGTTTACAACGTTATACAGTTATTGCTGCGAACAGTACTTCGTTCCAGGAGTTTACAAGATTAATTATTACTGGAGTTTTTTAAGTAGACGAAGAACGTCCATCTAGCAAGCGAAGTACTTGACTGACGGCTCACAGAATAAATATAGGAAATGCCTGTTATTATTCGGTTGAGAAGCTTTTATCATCCAGTCTGCTGTCAAAAAATCTGAAAGTTAGAATTTATAAAACAGTTATATTACCGGTTGTTCTTTATGGTTGTGAAACTTGGACTCTCACTTTGAGAGAGGAACATAGGTTAAGGGTGTTTGAGAATAAGGTGCTAAGAAAAATATTTGGGGCTAAGAGGGATGAAGTTACAGGAGAATGGAGAAAGTTACACAACACAGAACTGCACGCATTGTATTCTTCACCTGACATAATTAGGAACATTAAATCCAGACGTTTGAGATGGGCAGGGCATGTAGCACGTATGGGCCAAACCAGAAATGCATATAGAATGTTAGTTGGGAGGCCGGAGGGAAAAAGACCTTTTGGGAGGCCGAGACGTAGATGGGAAGATAATATTAAAATGGATTTGAGGGAGGTGGGATATGATGGTAAAGACTGGATTAATCTTGCTCAGGATAGGGACCAATGGCGGGCTTATGTGAGAGCGGCATGAACCTCCGGGTTCCTTAAAAGCAAGCAAGTAAGTAATAATAATAATAATAATAATAATAATAATAATAATAATAATAATAATAATAATTTTGCTTATTCGCTGTGACTTGTACAATGAGAAATACTGTTTCTTAGTAAAATAGTTTAGCCACCGGCGTAGCTCAGTTGGCGGGGGCGCTTACCTGCCGATGCGGAGTTGCGTTCGGGCGTGGGTTCGATTCCCGTTTGGGTTGATTGCTTGGTTGGGTTTTTTCCGAGATTTTCCAAAATCATAAGACGAATGTCAGGTAAATTATGACGAATCCTCGGCCTCATCTCTCCAAATACCATTTCGCTCTCACCAATCCCATCGACGCTAAATAAACCAGTAACTGATGCAGCGTCATTGACTAACCAATTTAAAGAAAAAATAAGATACTTTGTCTTCCATTTAGGAGTTGTGTGAAGTTCATGTAATAGTTAAAGCTTAACAAGGTAATATATTAGTAGTCACCAGAAATTAGAGAGCTCCAAGACTGAAATACGTTCTCAAAGTGTAAATAAGATGGTAGTGACGGTTCCTGAATTGTGGAATCGATTGCGGACACCCTGTAGTAGCAGAAGACTGATGAATGGGCGGGCAAGCGGCCGCTCCAGCTCGCTCTGGGCAAGGTACCCGACCGTCCTTCGTGTGCGTGCGTGGATTCCGAAAACACATCACACGTCTGCCGGCCTCACACCAACGAAACTGGGTCCATGGGGGAGAAGCAATACGGACGCATCAATAAGCTACTGCATCCAACACCTTCCGGTGGTTATCAACAACGGCTGCTACTTAGAAAGGGAAATAAATTAGCATTGTTCCGTATTGAGTTGGGGTTCTTAAACTGCTATCCGCCATATTTTAGAAGAGGGATTTTTATTTTCTCATACGAGATATGATATATGATATGATATGATATGATATATATGATATGATATATGATATGATATTTGATATGATATATGATATGATATGATATGATATGATATATGATATGATATTACATGATATGATATGGTATGATATGATATGATATGATACGATATATAATATGATATGATATGATATTACATGATATGTTGTGATATGATATGATGATATGATATGATATGATATGATACGATATATATATGATATGATTTGATATGATATGATATGATATGATATGATATATGATATATGATATGATATGATATGATATGATATGATATATGATATATGATATATGATATATGATATGATATGATATGATATGATATGATATGATATATGATATATGATATATGATATGATATGATATATGATATATGATATATGATATGATATGATATGATATGATATGATATGATATGATATGATATGATATGATATGATATGATATGATATTTGATATGATATATGATATGATATGATATGATATGATATATGATATGATATTACATGATATGATATGGTATGATATGATATGATATGATACGATATATAATATGATATGATATGATATTACATGATATGTTGTGATATGATATGATGATATGATATGATATGATATGATATGATATGATATGATATGATATGATACGATATATATATGATATGATTTGATATGATATGATATGATATGATATGATATGATATATGATATATGATATGATATGATATGATATGATATGATATGATATGATATGATATGATATGATATGATGAGGGGCTTAGAACAAAAAGCAGGTAAGTGACATTATAAAAAAAAAATGAGGTAAGTGCGTGTTGTGATAGCCCAAAAGGATGTTTCTTTGGGATAAAATCAGGTAAGAGATCACACTGTGCAGTGCTGCTATATGGGCATCATTTCACCAAACTAGTGTATAATATTTCATTGCATGTAGAACTTTAACTGTAATTTCCTAGAAACTAGGTTTCTGTCACCTGCTTTTTCTTCTAAGCCTCTCGATCTGATATGATATATGATATGATATTTATTTATTTATTTATTTGGAACAACTGGATAATACGCACGGCAGACCAATATCGATAGTCGACTCTACTCGCTGGCCACTAGTCACCGGGCCGTACCGAGCCGTATCAAACAAAATATAATCGAAATGGTGGTAGTCAAATTCGCGACTATATTCTTAAATAATTCACTCCATTAGTCAAGTTCAAGGTTTTATGTAGTACAACGGCGGTTTTTTGAATGCATTAAAAGAAAATGAAGATGTAATAAGATAATAAACTAGGTTATCACAAGGAAATTAACAGGAAAAAAGGTGTGTTTCATGGAATACAATTAAAATGACGGAAAGTAAATTTCCGGTTAATGTTCGCCAAAGCGTAAAGTACGTAATTATGACGGCGTTGCTGTTTTATTTATGGCCTATAGAAAAATACCTAGCCTTTTACGAAAAAAAAATTTAAGGACCTTGAAATTATTCACCGCTTTCATTATAGGCCTATTATTTTTTAACAATATTACGAATCAAAAACTGTAATATTATATAATTTTAACTACTACATGGACGAATCAAATCAAGCTAACCTAACCAAAGCTAACCTAACCTAACCAAAGCTAACCTAACCTAACCAAAGCTAACCTAACCTAACCAAAGCTAACCTAACCTAACCAAAGCTAAGCTAACCTAACCAAAACTAATCTAACCTAACCAAAGCTAATCTAACCTAACCTAAGCTAAGCTAATCTAAGCTAACCTAACATAACATAACCTTCGTAAATGCAAGGCCTGTAACCGGAGCAAGAAGGGATCTCAATCATTTAATCTGCAAGTACACGCAAAAATAAATTCAAGTAAGGATCACGCTCCCACTGCATGAGAGGTCCGCGCATGAGCTACAGCAAAACTGTTTCTGTCCCGAGCCTCTCATTTAAGGCACTCGTCATAATTTACTCGCAATATTTACGCAAATACACATTGTCGCTAACAGTGGTGCTATCTCTCAATAATGTTCAGAACGAAGGAGGTAGACAGAGAGAGAAAAAATTTCTCCCGCCAACTACGCCACACACCAACGTCATGTTCTTATGTTAGTGACATTGTGTATTTACTTAAATGTGGTGGTAAACGTAACGGCACGGTTCAAAGTGACCGTGCTAATTCTCCAGTATAGCGATTTATTTATTTATTTATTTATTTATTTATTTATTTATTTATTTATTTATTTATTTATTTATTTATTTATTTATTTATTTATTTATTTATTTATTTATGTCTATAACAGGGCAAAGCCCCAGTTACAATAGACAGTACAGATATTGGTTAAAAAACATAGAATTGCATATAACATGACAAAAGAGATAAAACAGATGAAGAGTTCACTGCAAGAAGGATGGATGTCATTTGGAACATATTTTGCAGGAGAAGCAATTGAAAGTTTGAAATGCTTAGCGCTGAAAGCTTAACTGTGATTTTCCGATCATTACTGGACAATGACTATCAGTGTTAATGCCATATAACTCTCTATGTACATTCTATATGTCTTAAGCTATGCATTGACAGTCTTGGTTCATTTTCGACAAGAAAGTGACATCCATCATTCTTGCAGTGGACTCTTCAGATACAAATGCAAGATACAAGTGTAATTACAAATTAAACATTAAAAATGAAAAAAATATATATATCTTTTTTTTAATTGTTAACTGCCTTCCATTGGAGGTAGCCCAGAAGGACTCAGTATACTCTCCTACATGAATTTTACAATATTAAATGTTTACATAAATTTGTTGACAGAAAATTAAAATAAACATATATGAATTATAAAGTGAAGAAAAAGAAATTAAACAGGGTGAATATGATGACTCAGAATTTGGCAAGAGCGTTTCAAAACTGAAGTTATGATGTCAGCAGTAAGTGTCTGTGGTAGTTCAAAAGTCTTCCTGAAGCTTTCAAAGAACTTGGGAATCACACCACGAGCTCCAATAAGAATACCAATCACCTCAATGTTTTCAAGCTGGTATTTTGCTTTGAAGTAATCAACTGTTGGCAGATTAATGTTGATCTTTTCTTGATTGACCTAAATAAAAGACACAGATATAGATATAAATGAAAAATACCAAATAAAAATAAATGAAAAATAGTTAAGTAGAGATATCATAGCCAAAAATGTAAACTGTAGCTATAATTGGCAAATTACATAATAAATATAACACTATGTTAATAAATTCAATATACGGTATTGTATAGTAGGCCTAATAGGCTTAATTAATTTATTTAAGAAATTCACTACTACAGAACACGTGTTCCAATTAGTAGGATATCTGATTATAACTATAACTAACATGCAACTAGAAGTTAACATATAATGAAAATATTGCTGCATATGATATGAATATGATATGATATGATATATGATATGATATGATATGATATGATATGATATGATATGATATGATATGATATGATATATGATATGATATATTTTAATATTTATTTATTTATTTATTTATTTATTTATTTATTTATTTATTTATTTATTTATTTATTTATTTATTTATGTCTATAACAGGGCAAAACCCCAATTACAATAGACAGTACAAATATTTGCTTACAACATAAAATTGGAGATAACATGGAAAAAGAGATAAAATCAAATACAAATGCAAGGTACAAATCTAATTCAATTGAAAAATGAAAAAAAAAACACAGGCAAATACATATTATGTAAAACAGACACAGATATAGAAATAAATGAAAAATACAAAATAAAAAGAATGAAGAATAGATAAATATAGATATCATAACCAAAAGATGTAAAATATAGCTATAAATGGCAAATTACAGAGTAACAAAGAGATAGCAATATTATTTAAAATCAGCTACCTTCAGTATATTAATAAGAGAATGTTTACATTTCATGTAAGAAATGCAAAAATCTAGGTCCCATGTTTTACATATTTCATTGAATTTTGAACACATTTTTAACACTGGTGAATTTTTATGTGATGAAATGTTTGGTTTTTTATAATATAACAATTGACGATTTCTTAAATGTGATGTTCTAGCGTTAATCTGGATTTATGATAATATTTCGCTGTTATCCAGTAGACCGTTGAATATTATATACAATAAAAGTTGCTCAGCAAGTAATCTACCACTAGCAAAAGACATTAAATTAAATTCAGCAAGTAGATTGTTGTACGAAATTTTGTTACGGAAGGCCGAATAATTATATTTTTTTAAATAAAGATTCTTGAAAATCGTTTTTGAAAATTTTCAATTTGATTGCTTTGTGATTTACAAGTGGGTGACCAAATTACTGAAGAATATTCCAATTAGATAATATGATATAGATGTTAAATTATGGTTTATTTAACGACGCTCGCAACTGCCGAGGTTATATCAGCGTCGCCGATGTACCAGAATTTTGTCCCGCAGGAGTTCTTTTACATGCCAGTAGACATGAGCCTGTCGCATTTAAGCATACTTAAATTCAATCGACCTGGGCCGGGATCGAACCTGCAACTTCGAGCACAGATGGTCAGCGCTATACCGACTACGCTACCCAGGTCGACTACATTATATAAAAAATGTATGATATATGATATGATATGATATATGATATGATATGATATATGATATGATATGATATGATATGATATGATATGATATGATATGATATGATATGATATGATATGATATGATATATATGTTATATGATATGATATGATATGTCATATCGCCTCTCTTTTGTAGGAAGGGGACAACCAATAAATCATTAATTTTACAGTACAAGCAAAAAACTTACCTTAGCCGAACTTCTCTCTTTATTGCAAATGAACCATTGAGCTATCAAACTTACATTAATAAAAAATAACCACTATTCTTAGTTGCAAGAATGACATCTTTCAGATTTTAAAATTTGCTAATAGTTTTTTAGTATATTAAATCTTTTTTAGAAAAATCACTTGGACCCTTTTTACTTAACAGGAGCGAATGATATACGAGTATGATATATGATATGATATATATTTACGTCACAGGACTCCTTTACGTGTAACAGTGTACCCCACATTCCTCGTATATGGTGCCACCATTAACACATTCTTTGCAGTACACGTCTCCACAATACTCCAATTTATTTAAACAATTTGAACAAACTGCCTCCCAACGGAGATAGTTTCATTGGACTAGGTATACTCACAAAATTTGGTACAGGTATCATTGATACAAAAAAAATTACAATTTTGTTTTTAAAAGTAGAGCTGTGACCACTACTACTACTACTACTACTACTACTACTACTACTACTACTACTACTACTACTACTACTACTACTACTACTACTACTACTACTACTAGTAGTAGTAGTCAGTTTCGTTGTTGAATTTTACAGAGAAAAACAACACATTCTTTGCAGTAAACGTCTTCAAAAATACTCCAATTTATTTTAACAATTTAAACAAACTGCCCCCCAATGTAGGTAGTTTCATGGGACTTGGTAAATTCACAAAATTTGGTGCAGGTATCATTGATTCAAAAATATTTCAATTTTGTTTGGAAAACTACTACTACTACTACTACTACTACTACTACTACTAGTAGTAGTAGTCAGTTTCGTTGTTGAATTTTACAGAGAAAAACAACACATTCTTTGCAGTAAACGTCTTCAAAAATACTCCAATTTATTTTAACAATTTAAACAAACTGCCCCCCAATGTAGGTAGTTTCATGGGACTTGGTAAATTCACAAAATTTGGTGCAGGTATCATTGATTCAAAAATATTTCAATTTTGTTTGGAAAACTACTACTACTACTACTACTACTACTACTACTACTACTACTACTACTACTACTACTACTACTACTACTACTACTACTAGCAGTCAGTTTCGTTGTTGAATTTTACAGAGAAAAACAACACATTCTTTGCAGTAAACGTCTTCAAAAATACTCCAATTTATTTAAACAATTTAAACAAACTGCCCCCCAATGTAGGTAGTTTCATGGGACTTGGTAAATTCACAAAATTTGGTACAGGTATCATTGATACAAAAATATTACAATTTTGTTTGGAAAACTACTACTACTACTACTACTACTACTACTACTACTACTACTACTACTACTACTACCACCACCACCACCACTACCACTACCACTACCACTACCACTACTACTACTACTACCAGTTTTGTTGTTGAATTTTACAGAGAAAAGTAAAGATTATTACTCCCTCCGTTCCCAAATATGGATAGTAACAAACAGAACAAGTTTGATTATTGCGTATGCCCTCACGAAATATTTCGCGGTGTGATATTCTGTTTTGTAGTGAAGGACTATCAGATAGTGCAGGTGTGAATGTTTCTAATCTTCTGCAGTGCATCAAACTATAATATTTAAATAGTTCATTATGAACAGAAATCAAATGGGCTCCTGCTGTGGTGTTCCTTTTGCAGAAAAGTAAAGAACATCTAAGGCTCAACAGTCGTATAAAAACGGGTTATAATTTATTGTAGTTTTTATGTTAATTTGTCTCTCTCAAAACAATGTTTGTTTTTTCTTGTATTAATTTGACATCACACAGAATGAAATGTACTTTATTTTTATGTTTTTCTTATATTAATTTATAAAATAAATAAGTATCTAGAAGATGTATTAAAGTTGCATTATATTACTGAGAACTTTAACAAATCTATACCATATTTTGGAACAGAATTAATGACATTTTCCTATGCCATATTTTGGAACAGAGGTAGTAGTATATTAATTTCATAATCACATTTGGTTTTGTTGTTATTTTTTAAGAAACAGATCTTTCAATCTTTGATAGTTGTTGTAAGAGAGTGAAAATATACCAAAATCCTACTTTTGACTGAAGTGCGAGCGTCTGTTATTTTGAGGGTGAAAATGTATTTGTAAAACGACAAACTGGGGTCGTTTTCGGTTCAGTTTCCTCCCTATACTTGCCAATGCAGTTACAGTTTGGGATCTGAACCATCATATCTAACATCGTTGTCAACTGTGACGGTATTGAAGGGGGTGTTTTGCTGTTAAAAGGGTAGCAAGATGAGTGGTAAAACACGAAGGATGAGCCAGCGAGCGAGAACCGTTATAGTTTAGAATGTTCATGCCTGTGACATAAACTAGGAAAACCAGGACAGAGCAAGTGGTATATGCAAAGTCTGCAACATGTGTCTGAAAGTGGGTAAACTGCGTCGTAAAATTGTCAGGGGGGGGAGGGGGAAGGGGATGGCAAAACCGTTGTGTTGTATGGGCCAAGTCTAACTCTGACGTGGATGAGAGAGGACGGGAGGTTATGCCGGGGAGGAGAGCATATGTTGATAACGGCCTTCCGTCTCGTGACTGCGGGGCACCTCCAGGAAGGGGTTGGGAATCTGTAATGAAGGCCCCCCCCCCGATAGATACCAATATGGTGGTGGGTTCAAATGTAACCGAGGAGGAATGGTGTAAATTTTTAAGGGAATATTCCCGTCGTCGGGAGGAGTTGGACAAAGATGGTTTATCACAATCCCTGGCCGGCGTTAATTCCAGTTCTCACGACTTCGGCTGTTTCAGGTAATGAGAATATAATTGGATGCGTCACTCGCTGAAATTCCTCGCTCTGCAAGCTTGCCTAATGATATAATTGATCACCTGTACAGAGGGAAAGGCTTTGTCCAATCCAGTTGCAGCGAAGATTTTATTAATTCCTCTGCTCTTCATGAAGAAGAATAAAATTGCCACGTAATTTATATGATATTTCCAGTTAGTAAAAAAAAAAAAAAAAAAAAAAAAAGTGGGGAAAAAATGACTATCACGAAGATTATTATACTTTTGTGCGAGATCGTGCGTATTTGCTTGTTTTCCGCACAGAACCAATACGCGGTAAGTGTGAAATACCACATTCAGTATTCCCAACGTAACACACATAACAATTTCCCTCTTCTTACCGCTTAAGCGCGACATTCATTTTACTGCTTTAGGCTTTTAAAATATTATTTTTAAAGACGTTTAACATAGTAATAAATATAAATTGGAAACTTACCACTGCAATTTTACCTAAATTGCACTGTTAATTATTGTTTTTAAATATTTGCAAAAATTAAGTAAAGTCTACTACTCCACGAAACTTATTGCATTCCTGATACAAGTAGCATTAAGGAAGCCGTGAAAAAATCAACAAGATTCCAGATGCCGATGTTATTACTGCAATATGTTATATAAATAATACTGTTAAACTATTAAAATGAAAAATAAATCATTACATAACCTTACCGTTTGTTTTAAGTTCGCATTTATAGACTGGGGGAAAAAAAGACAGACGTATATCACGGCCTGTTGGAGCATAGTAAACGCAGAAAACATTTTAAAGCAACAATGTTGATGAAAGATATTTTGGTTTTTCGAAGTTGCCGTCCTTAAACATAAACCAACATGGAGATTTCATTGCAACTAATTAGAAATTCCTCTTTCAGGTATGTAACAAGCGATCTTCGCACAAAATAATGTACGATTCACGAGCGGTATGTTTGTTTTCATGTTCTCGGAAATTAAAAAAGCTCAACTACGTTTCGCTTTTTTAAACTTTTCCTCGAACATGAAAACGTCAACATACCGCTCTTGTAACGCATATTACTATTTCATTTGCAAATTTTGACCGTTCCGTAACAATTCAATTTATTATCATTAGGGACCTTATTCTGGCCCAGAACGTACGGAGATAAGGTTGGTTATTCATAGACTATATTGGCGTGACGTCATATTGGCGCGTGGCACAGGTACTATCAGGAAACGCTTGCATCTAATTTGTGCTACAGTTGACGTTTTATTAACGATACAAAATCAAACCTCGCAAACTGTTGAAAATGCAGTCTAGTAATGAAGATGCATAGGCCTACTACGATGACGTTTCCTACAATTTAAATTATTTGTTAATTTATTTGATTTATTTTTACTGGGAGTTACTGGAAGAGTTAAGGCCATAAGGCCTTCTCTTCCACACAACCAGTATACAAACACACATCAGAATGTACAATCAATACAGAACACTATGGGATAATGATAATAATAATAATAATAATAATAATAATAATAATAATAATAATAATAATAATACTTACTTACTGGCTTTTAAGGAACCCGGAGGTTCATTGCCGCCCTCACATAAGCCCGCCATTAGTCCCTATCCTGTGAAATATTAATCTAGTCTCTACCATCATATCTCACCTCCCTCAAATCCATTTTGATATTATTTTCCCATCTACGTCTCGGCCTCCCTAAAGGTCTTTTTCCCTCCAGCCTCCCAACTAACACTCTATATACATTTCTGGATTCGCCCATAAGTGCTACATGCCCTGCCCATCTCAAACGTCTGATTTAATGTTCCTAATTATGTCAGGTGAAGAATACAATGCGTGCAGTTCTGTGTTGTGTAAAATAATAATAATAATAATAATAATAATAATAATAATAATAATAATAATAATAATAATCTTCCTTACTTGGTTATTTAACGACGCTGTATCAACTACAAGGTTATTTAGCGTCGATGGAACTGATGATAGCGAGATGATATGTGGTGAAGTGAGGCCGAGGATTCGTGATAGATTACCTGACATTTGCCTTACGGTTGGGGAAACCTCGGAAAAAACCCAACCAGGTAATCAGCCCAAGCGGGAATCGAACCCGCGCCCGATCGCAACTCCGAATCGGCAGGCAAGCGCCTTAGCCGACTGAGCTACGCCGGTGGCTAATAATAATAATAATAATAATAATAATAATAATAATAATAATAATAATAGTCCACACCTGTGGAGTAACGGTTAGCGCGTCTAGCCGCGAAACCAGGTGGCCCGGGTTCGATTCCCGATCGGGGCAAGTTACCTGGTTGAGGTTTTTTTCCGGGATTTTCCCTCAATCCAATATGAGCAAATGCTGGGTAACTTTCGGTGCTGGACCCCGGACTCATTTCACCGGCATTATCACCTTCATCTCATTCAGACGCTAAATATCCTAAGATGTTGATAAAGCGTCGTAAAATAACCTACAAAAGAAACACATCCATCTTGTATAATTAATTGTAACAAGAAATTTATTGCATTTTTTTCGATTCTTACCGTCTTTTGTTTCCTTCAGTGCCTCAAACTTACAGACGAAAAAACTTCGAGAGTTTTATTTTCATCTGGCATCAATATTACATTTCTACCTCTATTCGGCAAAGATAACTGCGTATTTTTACGTTAAATAACAGTACATACCTCTGGCTTCACTATCCATATTGAAATTACCACAATTCGACACAATACTTTTGTATCGGCCGGTCCGTTTTTTTTTTTTTGCCATTACTGTACATATCAGCCAGAACCTTAATCGGAGGTATTTATATATGTATATGGTATATACCGTATCTTATACACACTTGAACAGTACATTTTAGGTTGCGTCTTATTTAATAAATATAATGTAAACTTGTAAATTTGTATTCAAAAGTGTTAATGTGTAATTTGGGTACATTGTATGCAACGTACATCTGCAGCTTCGTCTTTGAGAATCACGATATAGCACAGATGGTGAAATAAATAATAACAGCTAAGTTCCAGTTAATTTGTGCTTTTTGTTTAATTTATCTGCGTACCTTGCTTTGAGAAATATAATACACTATGAATACTAACTGTTAATCTCCGCTAATTTTCTCGTTGTTGATGTGCAACTTCTCTTTTAAGAAGCGCGGTGCCGCGAGATGTGATATTGCTTCTGCTAATGTATGGTTCTGATCACATTGTGTAGTGTTCGAGAACCGTTTCCATTAACTCCTTATGTAACATTTTAACCGACTGATTTAAAGAGTGGTTCAAATGGATCATGTTACATTAGAACCGACTAAAAAATAGTAACTAGTTCTCTTACAAGTCCGTGTGCCATATAAAACTTCATTACTTACTCATAATGTCCAATCCGATATATGATACGACCCTTTTAACAGAACTGGACAGGATTTTAAAGTAAAAAACATTATTATAAACAACTGCAGTACATTACTTCTGATCGGCAGTGATTCATTATTTCGGAGAAATATAGTTCGACTTATTTTTCTTGTTTTTTTAATTCTTCCGCTTTAACATCTATTCCCTCCTTCCTTTACTCACACACCAAAAAATAAAGATTTTCCAGGTATTTCGTAATTGGAAGGAGTATGATACTCTGTTAACGGAAATGCAATTAATCTGCTGAACATCACGTAACCACCTGAGTCAAGCTTTATTGCTTTAGCTTCAAATACCGACATTGGTGGCAGTATAGAAATGAAAGGAAGGCGATCCGAGTAGAGAAAAAGTAGCTTTTTATTGTGTTTTTAAAATGGCGGTGCGCGCAGAGACAAATGAATGTTAGAAGCCAACCGACGTCTTCTTGACCATAGACCTGTCCATCAGATCAGGTTTATATAGATGGTTTATAACGGTAACCTATGGAATTCGTCCTGTACATTCTATGTCCACTTTTTTGTCCTTTCTTCTAAATAAGATTTCTTTTTGATGACTATCTATTGATTTGTCTGTAACAGTAAAGCATTGAACAGAGGCTGTTAACAGTGTTATTTTTGTTCTTTACATGTTGAAAAGACGGTAGCCGCATTCATTCCCTTGTAATTATTGTCCGAGTCTGCGAGCGAGCTATGGATGGGTATGCAAGACCGAGCTCTCCCCTCTCTGTACACGCGGAATACAAATGTTCTCAAATATTTGTCTCTTTTTACAGTTTTCATTTAGAGAACTTAACTATATCTCAGCGCTATGTTCAAATCGTTACTCAAATAATCAGAACTCTGTTTTTTTTCGTAGAGGTTTAATAGTTTCTCAAATAAATCTCAACACGCTGTTGTCATTAGCAAAGCATTGCGTGTTATTAATTATGGACACTCATAAATCATTCTCCTGTAATAAGAAATATCGAACATGAAATGAAATGCAATATATATTTCTTTGGGACGTTCAGAACAGATGTTGTATCTATAGAACTCGTTATAAATCAGTTTAAGAAAATATAATATATGAATATATTAAACGAAAAGTAAAGGAGTAATTTTTATTTATGTGTTAAGATTTCATGTATTTGCGATAAATTGACGCTAATATTTTCGTAAAGTTCAGAATAAAATTTTAACAGTTGTCATGTTTTCAGCAAGCATCATAAACTATTTTCCACTATGTAATTGATACTTCAAAAATAATATAAAACTTAACAAGGGATTTATAAAATCTCTTGTGTTAGGTAAAACATCTGTAGGACTGCAATAGTCACAACAGAGTATTTTTTCTTAAAACAACCATTGTTCACAGTTACCTACATTTACAGTGTGAGGCAATTTAAGTCATAAATGTACAGGGACATCATTTTGTTTTTACTAACACTTTTAATATTAGAATAATTTCAAGGAAAAATTGTTCCGGGGCCGGGTATCGATCCCGGGACCCTTCCCTTGGCGCGCGAACGCTCTACCGACTGAGCTACCCCAGGAACTATACACGACACCGTCACAATTTTTCCTTTGCATCCACACAACTCAAATGAGCTGACAAGACGCCAGAACTCAACTATGAGTGCACACAAATACTGTGTGACTTACCTGAAAGCCAGATTTGTATAATTTTTTATATTAATCTGACTATACCTTTGGATTAACGGCTGAGAACCGGAAACACTGTTTATTACACCCTTCCACGACCAGAGTTTGTTGATACTGGTGTAAAACACAAACAAATCACTTTACTAGGTATAGTATGGAAGAAAATTAGTGCATCCATTTACGTACCTAAACTTTGAAATATTACGTTTTTGAGTTTGATAATTTTCGTTAGGTTTTGATTTAATAAAAATACAATACAGTATTAACAATACGTGTTTTTACTCACGAACTGAACTATCCGTCCGGACGTATTCATTATGCAGTGTATATTATACTGTCTTGTAACACATTAGCATACATTATAGAGAGTGCATTAAAATTTTAAAATAATCAAAATCTGGATATTTAAACAATTTATTGAAAATAGTGGCTTTTCATTTCGATAAAGGCTTCAGTTCTTTTGTGCACATTATTGCACTGTAGTCTATTGTACCTAATTCCAATTTCCGGTTTCGTTCTTCGTACCAGTAACTCATGTTGTAGTAATTCTCTACGTAGCCTACTCTATAACAGATTATCTTACGTACTGTAAATTCAATCTTCACTTCTGCCCGATCCGCAGAGATGAATTTACTCTGACATGCTATCTATTGTACTGTGCGTTCAAGTGGTTATGTCGCAGGATCGTAGAAAGAGGGAAATGACGTGACAGTTAATTACTTAACGAGGCCCTCTTATTTAAGTTATTTTAAACAGTTGTATAATATTACGTAAACGTCCAATTCCTAACAGAAACTATTTTCAAAACAGGGGTATGACAGCCCAGCAGAAGTGGTCAGAAAAATCGGGATGCGACATCATCAAAAGAATGCACAGTACCTGTACGAAAATATGATTAAATAATTAATTATCTTTTTTCACTGGAAAACGCAACCATATTTCTGGAACGTACTATACTCACTCACTCACTCACTCACTCACTCACTCACTCAGTACTGTTTACTGTGACCGTAAGACGATTTAGGATATGCGGCCTTGGTTCTGTGCGGAAGATGAGTGGAAGTTCACTAGTAGAAGGGGTGAGATTAAAGTGCATTAAACAACTCAGGCACAATAAAAAATGAAGTAAAAATAAAATGATGTCCCTGTACTTCAATTTTCGAAAGTTTCTAAAACACCGTAAGAAATGGCATGATGAATTTCATACTTGAAGTGTCAACAACACCCATGCCAGATAGTTTTTTGTTTCTCCTGAAAATTTATGTTTTTGGACTATGGTTGTTTCTACAAAAAAAGAACCTTCAATGTATCACATGCATTATTATTTTTATGTGTATTATTATGTCTCGTGACGAGAATATTGTACGAAATGGAAACATAAAAATTGGAAATTTATCTTTTGAAAAATTCAAATACCTGGGAGCAGCAGTAACAAATATAAATGATATTCGAGAGGAAATTAAACACAGAATAAATAGGGCTATGGGAAATGCCTGTTATTATTCGGTTGAGAAGCTTTTATCATCCAGTCTGCTGTCAATAAATCTAAAAATTAGAATTTATAAAACAGTTATATTACCGGTTGTTATTTATGGTTGTGAAACTTGGAATCCCACTTTGAGAGAGGAACATAGGTTAAGGGTGTTTGAGAATAAGATGCTTAGGAAAATATTTGGGGCAAAGAGGGATGAAGTTACAGGAGAATGGAGAAAGTTACACAACACAGAAGTGCACGCATTGTATTATTCACCTGACATAATTAGGACCATTACATCCAGACGTTTGAGATGGGCAGGGCATGCAGCACGTATGGGCGAATCCAGAAATGCATATAGAGTGTTAGTTGGGAGGCCGAAGGCAGAAAGACCTTTGGGGAGGACGAGATCTAGTTGAGAAGATAATATTAAAATGGATTTGAGGGCGGTGGGATATGATGATAGAGACTGGATTAATCTTGCTGAGGATAGGGACCAATGGCGGGCTTATGTGAGGGCGGCAATGAACCTCCGGGTTCCTTAAAAGGCAGTAACTAAATAAGTATTATTAATTTTATTATATTTGATATTATTGCTGTTGTATAAATATGAAAGCAGTAAGATCCATCATTGAGGTGAACGATCACGTATTCGTAACACTAATACTACCTAAATTTTGCTACATGCATGGAGAAAGCTCCTGACATTGCACGCAGAAAACGACTTACTCATCAGGGAATCATTTGCATCACATTCAAGAACATTCCTTGCAGTGTTAACAGGACTCTGGCTGGCAGGTCACCAAGAAGTGATATGATCAGGCTAGTCGTGGATGAGTGATCTCCCGTCGAAAGTTTGTGAGCTCGCCTAGAAATCCACGCTCATTGCCACTCCAACGACAGCTCATTTTTCTACTGTACAGCGACAGTGAGAACGAATGTCTCTATCCTGCCCGAGGACGCGTCGTATGTGAGATTTTTCCATGTTCTCTGTCCCAGTAAGATAATTTCTGAAACAAATGTTTTCATGTAGATCTGAGTAGGCGAGAAATTAACGACGAATTTTGTCTGGAGTCCTGTTTCAGGTTACAGAGTCCACTGAGTTTTCTTGCGCTCCCGGAAAAAGCTGTCTTACGGGTTTTTCTTATTTTATTTTTAATTCGCTTTGTAATAGGCCATAGGCCTGTGCAATTCAGTGCATCAATCCTTCTCTTCATGAGATGTCCACGGCTTATCGTTTTCTTAGTGTATTGCCACCTACTGTATGATCCAAAGATATACTAGCCTATAAGGGTCGAATTCATAGTCGTCATTTATAAAATGAGGAAACACTTAAGTAATGAGCATTTCCTTAGCACTTATTTCAGATCGTATTGCAGAGACGCTACTCATTCATATGCCCTGAGCATTCCCTTAACATCGAAAGAAATATGGCAACATGGCTAGACGTGAGCGCTTTCCTGCATTCAGTTGTTTTCCAGCGCCTTCAAATTGTTAAATCGGCGTTATTGTCATACACAAATACAGAAGTAAATATTATAGTGCTAAAAATTATACAAGATGTCCAGAAAGCATTTTACAGAAAAGAAAGAAGTGAGCTAAGATAACTAGTTATGAAATATGGAAATATCGTCGAAAGTAAAAAAAAAAATTGATAATAGTTCTCTCCAAAAGAAGAAATTGACATGGAAAAAAAAATGCAGTTGAGTTTAATGCAAACTCCGGAAATATTCCTGTAAGTAAATCATTTTAATTTATTTTTCAGTTATTTTTATGCTAAACAAAGTGGAAGTGGTATAATTACGCAAATTTTAACAGCTTATTCCTTGGGTAGAATACAAACAAAAATGCAAATAACACTTTGTTGGGACGTGAATACTTTTCGAAAAAAAAATGCCACTCAAATCTACCTGAAATGCTGCTGATCATAAAATCTCAAAGCAACCAGTACTTTCAGCAGTGGCGAAATCGGAAAGCCTCATGGTTGTATTGTGAATTGAAATGAGAGACACCAGAATATTCACAACAGTGTTCTTATCGAAACGGTATCTCCTCTTAAATTGTTGATCATTATACATCTCTAAAGGGTTTTCCATATCTCTGATATATCTTTTGCTTGCCGAAACTCATTTTCATTTTAATTACAGAACTCAATAAATTAAATTAAATCATCATCTATTGTATACCGAATCAGCTGATTACAATGCATATGAGGAAATACTTGAGTAAACTGACAAGCTACCTTATTTGAATAAGTGTTCACTTCAGTGGGATTTATGAATTGGAAATTATTATGATCAACTGCTTAAGTGTTATATATCTTTTGCTTGCCGAAACTCATTTTCATTTTAATTACAGAACTCAATAAATTAAATTAAATCATAATCATCATCTATTGTATACCGAATCAGCTGATTACAATGCATATGAGGAAATACTTGAGTAAACTGACAAGCTACCTTATTTGAATAAGTGTTAACTTCAGTGGGATTTATGAATTGGAAATTATTATAATCAACTGCTTAAGTGTTTCCTTACGATAAGTGTTGACTATGAATTCGGCCCTAAGTAGTAACATCAGCTGTTGCCAAGAAGTAAAACGGAGGATAGGAATCGCAATGGGAGCTTTTAATAGAAAGAGGAGCATCTTCAACATTATATCAAATGTGATATTTTAAAGGGCAGAAACATGAACATTACGACCAAGTGAAGAGAACGACTGGAAGCATTTGAAGTGTGGATATGCAGAAGAATGGAGCGTGTGAAATGGATAAACAGAGTAACAAATGAAGCTGTCCTAGAAAGAGTGTGTGAAGAAAGAATAATACTGAAAATGATTTGGAAGATAAAAAAAATAGTCTGGGTCACTGACTGAGAAAAAGCTGCCTATTGATGGATGCACTGGAAGGAATGGTGAAAGGGAAAAAAATTCGGAGTAGAAGATATGAAATGATATACAACATTAAACTTAATTTATTGTATGCGGACTAAAAAGCAAATTCTGATGGGGGCAGATAAAAAAAGTTAAATTTTTTTCTTCCACCATGATAATAATATCAAAAGAAGTGCTTTTACAAATTTTGGCCACTCGACCGCAGTTACGAGGGGCGTAAAAAAAAAGTTCGCCAGGGGCCGTTAACAGAGAAAAAACACAATTTCATTGGACAAATTTATTGGAACAGACACAGCAATTGAAGATCTCCCTCAAAGAAGGTTGTATATCAACGGCTTTCGCATATGATACACAACGTTCTTTGAGGGAGGTCTTCAATTGTTGATCTATTTTTCAACACATTTTCCATCGGAAATGAGACATTTCTCATATCATGGGATCGACAGAGAGAGGTGCAGACGCAGTCAAACGCTGGTTCCGATCTGAGGCGGCTGACTACGACACAAAAATTGTTCCCATAGTATGACAGATGTCTCCATTCCAGTGGAGGGTACAGAGGTGTGAAAATTATTAGAATAATCTTAATTTTAAAGGTTTTTAATAGTTCCTTCACAATTGAATTGATGAATATTGGTATATATTACTATACTGATGTAGGATATATTTACTACTAACAATGAAGGAAAGCATTGTTGTACATTGGTATTTTTCTTATTTTACAATTGTTATGGGAATTCAGAAATTATTATATTATGTTGGCGGAATTGGAAACATAAAAAATTATATGCACAAAACAGATGTATACGTTCATTTGAATCTTCACAACAATGTAAACGCAAAGAACAATTTGTTTAAAGCATTTCTTAATTAATTTTTGACGTTTCCAATTCCGCCAACATAATATAATAATTTCTGAATTCCCATAACGGTTGTAAAATAAGAAAAATACCAATGTACAACAATGCTTTCCGGCATTGTTAGTAGTAAATATATCCTACATCAGTATAGTAATATTCTATACCAATATTCATCAATTCAATGAATATTTGTGAAGGAACTATTAAAAAACCTTTAAAATTAAGATTATTCTAATAATTTTCATACCTCTGTATATTGACAAATAGCGCAACAATTGCTGTATCTGTTTCAATAAATATTTCCATGCAATTGTGCTTTTTTTCTGTAAACGGCCCCAGGGAAAATCACTTTCTGGACGGCCCTCTTAATTGCAGTCGAGTGGCCAAAATTTGTATAAGCACTTCTTTTGGCATTATCAACATGGTGGAAGAAAAAAAAAATAACTTTTTTATCTGCCCCTATCAGAAAGTTTGCTTGTAAGAGGAAGGCGGAAAATATAGAAGATAGGAGAATGCTGGGTTTGCAGTGAAGAACATTCCTTTGGACAGAAAATTATGAATGAATGAATGAATGAATACGTACCAATCGATCTATTATCATTCTTGAAACATTATCGTGTATTATAGTTTTACTAGTGGTTTGTGCAGCAAATACTGCTGCAAACTAAGTTCGTTAGACGTTCAAATAAAAATTTTTCAGATTTATTTTCAATGAAGAATACTTGTCTTTTTAATAGTTATTTGCTTCCATAATAATGAAACATACTCCCTCTGAATGGATTTTTTTTAGGCCAAATACTTTTTCTTGAACCTATCCAACTTCAGTTTTTGAGTTTCAACGCGAAAACGCAAGTATCAATGTCAGGACGATAGCACTAGCTATTTCAGGTCATTGTGGATTGTAGGCAAAAGTTAAAAAAATGTCAGGTTTGCTAAGCTTTCGAACAATAGCATTTTCGAATAGCTGCTGCATGTAGAACTTGAAATGTAGAGAGTAAAATCATTTTATCCTACTAAGTGATCTTGCTGAAATGATCTGGAGGCTACAAAATTTTCTAGGCCTCTTATTTTATCAGTAAGTAATACCTTTTTATCTTTCCTTGGGAACTGTAATTTTTGCGCTCTCTCGAGCCAATACTGAAGACAATGACACATATCAATATCTACACTACACCGCCATTAAGTATATGAAAAAGACCCAACCCCACTGGGTTAATAAGTATAAAAATATTTGATTTTTAATAACAATATTATTATCTTACTTAAGTTTTGTAGTTATATATAGCAGCCACTCAGTAAATTATAGAAATGAAGATCTAAATTAAGATATTCTCTACATTTACTTACATAACCACAAAACGTTTCACTTTCATGTCATCAATATAGCATCAATATTATGTACAATTAATGAAAAATAGATGTATCATGATATTAACTATAATAATATTTAATTTCTAATGATAATAATGTCATCAAACCAACTTAAGTTTTGTAGATTTGAATATCCAATACACAGCTGTACTCAGAAAATTATACACTGCAGAATCAGTTTTTAATGACAAATTGAATTGTGCTCTAAACATGTCGGCAATCCTGCAGGTCATGGCCTTCGTGTAATAGCCTATTGTTTATTGTAGTGTGTGTTTTGTTCTGAAATTCAATCAAGTCGGCCGTGATTCGATAAAATTAGTTCTCAAAACTGACAACAGATGAATTTTGGAAAATAGGAAAATTATGTAGGAAAATTGACATTTCACTGAAAACTACTACTTTTCCGAAAAACTTTGGATGCCAGGCATGAAAATGAGGGGTCACTCATTAAAGTCCGTTCAGCCGTTTTCCCGTAATTTCCATTACCAGTTCAAATTATATATATAGATGTTATGAAGAAAGGTTCCCATAGCAACACTTTTTTTCCGGGATTTCTAACTTTCAAGGCCTAACAACAATAGCTGTGAATACAGCAAAAAACACGATCGCGCAAAGAAAGTTAATTACAACGTTTTTCCACTTTACATCGTATGATGTTCCAGTGGTTCTAGAAAATTGATGTCATCTCAATTCATCCTTCTTTACAATCGGCAATAATTTAATTAAGTCAATATATTATTACGAACACATTTAAAATTGTGTGTTTGAGATGGCAAGGAAGTTTCAACGTTGTAGAGAGTCTTAGAACCGATGACAAATTGAAAAGTAATGAGATGTGATGTAAATGTACGGCAGAATGATACAGCAGATAGCCCTCAGCCAGCTCGCCCTCGAAGTAGAATATAATTGTGGTGCAGTCATTATTTACATTGTTAATAAACACCAACGAGCTCATTGAATAATTTATTACTGCTGTTGTGTTTGTGTTTCCATAATGTGATCGATGGTTACCGCTGATATGCAAACTATATTATAACATGGCCAAGTTTTTCATCCATTGTGTTTTTCCCTCCATCAGTGATACCATCTAGAACAACCTGTTACATGTAGAAGAGTGTGCATGAATACAATCATGTCGGAATTATTCTCAATCTTTCTTTTTTCATTTACAAATTGCGTTTCATTCAAATCCGTCTTTCTGAATGAATTAATAAGCCATGAATGAATGCTAAAGCTGCAGCTCAGAGTAAATGTCTCACCGCATTGTGATGTTACTCTTTTTTTTTGTTACAGAGTGTAACTATTTTAATTGACATGGTATAAACATTTTAATTGGGATAAATGCATGTCTGTTACATATATCTGAGCGCATAATGCTAGAGATAGACATCGCTAACAAGGAAATTAGTGTAAAAACGACGTAAGTTTGTTCTTTTTTTTTCTCTTTCTCTCGGAAATATGTGCGTCTAATTTTATGAAGATTTTATAAAGCTATTTCGTAAAAAACTGTACTAGTAGTTAAACAACACTGGCTTACCGTGAATGCTTGTTAGGTTACAGTAAGCACACTTCATAATACATGATTTTACACGTAAATAAATGAAACTCAGAGTCTATAGAATTTTATGATTGTATGGTAACTAAGCATGAATTTTAATTGAAATATTAAGAAAATTCAGAACGATGTAAATAACATCTATACTAATAATAAATCTGTAGCCGAAATTTTTCTGGTAAATTTCGATTTTCCAAAAATAATTGGTCCTAACATATATAATTAACCACCCTGAAACCGAAAATAGCTTTTTTGAAATGTTTGTTTGTATGTCTGTTTGTCTGTCTGTCTGTCCGTCTGGATGTTTGTTACCTTTTCACCCGATAATGGGTGAAAATTGGAATATAAATTAAGTTCGTTGTAACTTAGAATTTAGGCTATATGGTATTCAAAATATGTTATTTAAAAGGGGGGTTATAAGGGGGCTTGAATTAAATAAATCGAAATATCTCCCTTATTATTAATTTTCATGAAATATAGTACATAACAAAAGTTTCTTTAAAAATAATTTCCGATAAGTTTTATTCCATGCAACATTTTGATAGGACTGATATTTAATGAGATAAATGAGTTTCAAAATTACAATAACAACGCCATCTAAGGCGGTGTAATGAAATAAAAAACAAATGACTTCTTCTATAAGGGGCCTTGGACAACAACAATCGAAAGCTATTAAACATAGCCTACAGAGAATGTTTCTGTGTTTGTATGAAGTAATATCGGAAGCTAAATTAACCAATTTGTATAATTAATTATTAATTCACCATTGGAAAGTGTAGTTTCTCTAGATAGAGATGCTATAATGTTATTACAGTAACTTCTGAGTGAATCGAGGACAGGTAAGATTAAAATAGCTACTTATGCACAGAAAACTTGATAGGCATTGGTTTCCTGTATTTCCTAAAATAATTTTTATGACCAAATGAGTGCTCTCTGGATCAAAATGATCGCATTTTAATTTTTTAAATACAATTTAAATTAAGTAACATAATAAACGATTTACCCTTCTATCAAACACGAATGTTCCCTGGATCAAATGTCCCATTTTAATTATGTAATTATTTTATACTTATTTCAAACGGGTGCAGCGTAGCGCACGGGTACGGCTAGTTGATAATAATAACACAAGAATAAATGAGGAGTTTGGTATCAAAGTTGGACAACTCTACTTTTGCTTTTTTTACAGGAGAGACAAAAAACTAGATCCTTGGAAACCAATGTCACCGTTATACTTAAATTTTTTTAAAACATTCTCATGGGTCATAGAAATATTTTTTCAGCCTCAAAATGTGATTACAATTAATATTCATGTCGAAATTTAACTTTAAAAAGTATAGTTGTCCATCTCTGAAACTAAGTCATGGAGTTGTCTGTTTTACAAACCAAATGAAGCCATATTAAAAGTGAAATTCTCTACTTTTGAATCTAAGTCTCTTCTAACTCGGTTTCAAAGCAAATTTCCGTAAAGCAGTACTTATTCATCCACAAACCGATTATATAAATAATCAGCCATGTTGGATTCGCGATGAGTAATGGGAAAAGGTGGTACGAATGTAAGCTTCTCATTGACTACTGAAGGAATTGTCCTAACTTGAAACCAAGCCACAGTGGAGTTGTCTACATTTTGATTCTAAAGCGCACAATTAAGTGCTATTTTCGCTCTGTTCTGTCCGTTTTTTGAACCTAAACAGTTCCAGAATCGCATTCAGCACACAAAATTCTATGAGAAACAATCAATATCTCGAAATCGCAAAAAATGGAATTGTCTAACTTTGGTACTATGCTCCTCAAATACACAGGCTACGGGACGAAAGATGTTCAATGATAATGTTGGATAGTAAATTTTTAAGATAGGAACAACATAATTTTTTGCCATGTTGCTTTATTTACTTTTATTTAGTGAGAAATTGACTATGTTTGTACAAAAAATTGCAACATCGCAGTAAATACAGCAGAATTTGCACCCTTTCTCCATAGCATCAGCAGTGACGAGAAAGGATCTAAGCAAGCAATACCTGTTGTATGATGGACTCTGCAGAACATCTACAGCCTACTTCCTGCGGAATTCAGGCTGTAGAATGAAGCACGCGTCTACGTTTCAGCAACAGCGTTGCCAAATATCCATTACTAAAAGTCATTTATTTCTATTGATTATTAAAATATTTTTAAACCGTAAACGTGACTAGAACATTATGCAAAACATTTGTTGCAACTGGGAACCCTAATATCGTCGTTGTTTCTACAATATTTCCTATGTGACATTTATTGATTTTCAGATTTTGCTCTTTTAAACAACTTTATGCTCGACCATGCCGAAATGTACTAATTATACACCTGGTAGCAGTCCTTTAATGCAGGTCATTAAAGTACACCTACTCATTAAAGTTCAGGTGTTTTCAGCCAATGACAACTCAGCTTACAGGTGTTCAGCCAATAACGAGTCAGCTCTGTACCGTTATAAAACCCAAGTATCGATTATTCTCGGATATGCAATCTAAAAAGAGAATTAGCGAAAAGTCACGGAGACTGGAAATCCAATACTGTCGCAGAAGGTTATGTTCTGTTACTATAATAATTAGCGTTAATTGTAAATAATATTCAAATAAATTAAATTTGTCATCTCGTTTTTCAATGTCGAAATCAATAATCAAAGTTATACCAAGTTTAACGGGTTACACAAGGTCAATGACATTATTGTTCCTCGGAAAAAATAAATACTTTCGCGTCTGCGCACATCTCACAATTCACGACCTAGAACAAGGTCACTTCCGATCTTGTCAGATACAAATAAAATGTATACGTCTGAATTTATTTCAAGTTAGAAATATGGTCGAGCATAAAAAGTCGTATGAAACTCGCCTATAATGGTAATTAAGAAGCTCGTATGAAAATTATGAAACTCGCTTGCGCTCGTTTCATAAACATCCATACTCGCTTCTTAATTACTATCATTATAAGCTCGTTGCATAATGTACTATAAATACTGATACAGCAAATAATAAAATCTCCTATATGTAATTATATGTCTTTGTTTCGAAAATGTAAGAATTCACAATCTCCTATGTACGGCTGCCATAGGATGAATAAATGTGTTTGCAGAAATCACGACGATGTACAGAGTGTTTCAGAAATACTTTGACAAACCTTGGAGGCATATTCCTAACACTAAAACAGGAAAAAATGTCATATAAACATATGTCCGAAAATCCTTAGTTTTTTAGTTATTAAATAAAGAACGTAATGAAGCATCTGTTAGATATTGTCAGCTTGGTAGCAAGTGTTGCAACGTTAATCAGTTTAGAAACTCATAACAATGAAAGTTTACGTTTATCACGTTACGAGGTACAATACATTAACTTAAGTTTGTAACCGATAATAATATTAATTTTGTTAGATAATCGAATAATGTTATCGATACAAGTCTGCTGATGCACCCATTGTATCCTAGATGGCTGTGTGTTGCCAAGGAGTCCATGATCCGACGAGCGCATGCGTGTGTGGAAGCAAGAGGAGAACATTTGAACATTTGTCTCAATTCACTATTTGTTAAAATTTTTAGGATTCCGGAACAGTTTCATCGTCACTTATCATGAACTTCAAAATCACACTAATCTTATGTAGTGGGTATGTCTTATTTTCTAAAAATTTCCATAGTTTTATTATATTTATTCACGCACAGATAATATATTTACAGTCGAAGAAATTATAAAACAAAGAGTCGAGAAAAATTTAGAAACATATATCGCTGTTATAGATTTTGATAATGCTTTCGACATTGTCAACTTAATTTGTTTTATTCTGTCAGAGACATTGCCTTCTTAATGTTACATCTTTGTTCTTCAAAAACATGAAATTTGTGTAACAACAATGAAGAAATTTGTCAGAAAAAAACATTCAGGGCATTGCCTTTTCTGTAGGCCTAACAACAATGAAACAATTTATGAACAGAAATCTCACTAGAGGTTAGAAGAAAGTATATAAAGTTTAGAAGAAATAAAGTACTTTAATACAATAAAATATTAATTGACTTACTGAAATTCTATTTCACTAATATTAGCTTCAGCAAAACGTTTGAACGGAGTCGCCATTTTCAGTTTACTGTCTATGAGGTAAACAAATGACGATCGCAAAGCAGGTTTTATAGTACCGTAAAGAATTTGCAGTTTGAAATCTTGGCAAACAAACAAAAAAATGGTAGGAAGGTGATAAAAACAGGAGAAAGTATATAGAGATTGAAAGAAATAAAGTAGGGCCTACTCTAATACAATAAAATAGATATTAATTGATTTACTGAATTCTATTTCACTAATGTTACCTTCACCAAAAAGTTTGAACGGAACCGCCATTTTAGGTCGACTATGCGGGAACAAATGACGATCGTAAAGCATGTTTTATAATGCCGTAATGAATTTGCAGTTTGAAATGTTGCCTAGGGAAGTGATAAAAATAAATACATTCTAGGAAAGCGATAAAAATAAACAAATGCTAGGGAAGTGATACAATTATGAGATAAGCAGCCATGATCTGTTGAAACACGTCCTTTCGTACCGTTTTATTGGTCAAAAGTAGAGTGACGTAGTAAAAGTGTAATAGAAAAAAAATATAAGTTCTGCTCTGGAGGTTTTCAAATTCCTTGTACTAGCACGACTTGATCCGCTTTTGCTCGCAAGGCGGGCATGCCTCACCGTCACAATTGTTGTGCGTATTACTTTTTCTTGCGCTTCATGCTTCGATGCTCTTAGGGTATTCTTTTCCGTATCTGGAGAGGGTTTGCTTGCGGGCGTGTTGATTTATTAGGTATAAAATGCAATTATAATATTCTCTTTACACTGCTCTCTTCTCTGCATCAGTGAAAGTTATGATTCAGTGAAAAAAAATTGCAATGTAATGCTTCACAACACATAACATTGAAGTGAAATTTTATTTGTACCGTTAAAAAACGCTTATTTCACGGAAGTTGTGGTGTGGAATTATTCGTACGGCATTTAATTTCGAAGTTCTTTGTAGGTATTTGTATGTTACGTGGTAAAAGGCCCTTTCTTTGGGTTATAAATATAATCTCTATTGTCTGTTTTTATTCAGTTAATATTTCAATGTGTCAAAAAAGTTTATACGAAACTCTACAAGAATGTCGGTTCTAAATGAGAGATAGTGAAACCGAATTCATGTTGAGTTTTTGCACGATCCAATATCCAACTCATGATTTCAATTAAGTAATATATGGTTCATATATAGAGTGAGAGCTATAACTGTACAGATTGAAGGAGGCAATAGAATGCATTGAAATAAATGAGAGTTTATTATGCGTTTTGTAATTAAGTGTATCGCTACATGAAGAGTACTCCATTCATTCTCTTCCATAGATCTTACATGAGCAATGAAGCTTTAAGATGTGGAACAAGTCAAAATTGTACGATATAAAATTACAATTTTTACAAATTTTTACAATATTTTACAATTTTTAGTTTTACAATGTAGAAATTTTCTACAATGATGAGGTGAGGTCCGAGGATTCGCCAAAAGATTACCCGGCATTTGCCTTTTGGTTGGGGAAAACCTCGGAAAAAACCCAACCAGGTAATCAAATCAAAGGGGGAAATAAAGTGATGCCGAGGACTCGCCATAGACCATCCGGCTTCAGTCCCACGGCTGGGGAAAACCTCGGAAGAAACCATTCAATGAGAGCAAAGGGGGATCCAACCCAAGCCCGAACACAGCTCCGGATCAGCACCCCAGCGAGTCTGCCGACTGAGCTACATCGATGGCTCTACTAAAAATATGCAATACATAGCCATTCAGATTATTCAATTTACAAACGGAAACGATCATTCGTCAGTTGAGCTATATGTATAATACAAAACAAGTAAGTTAATTAAATTTAAGGCATAAACAATTCAATCAGTTGTGATATACAGAAATTGATAATACATATCATGCAAACTACTTCATATTACAAACACAAACATTTTATCAATAGAGCTATACAGATTACTATTCTATTTAAAGCATATACAATTCATCGGCCAAAACTATACAAACATATACAATACAAAGTAAGCAGATTAATTCAATTTACAAGCATACTTTCATTAAGCTATACAAATTTGTACAATTAATATCAAGTAGATTAATTCAATTTATAATTATAAACAATTCATCAGTTCAGCTATACAGACTACTATACAATTTACAGCATATACAATTCATGAATTGAGCTATACAGACTGCCATTCAATTTACAGTAGGCCTATATACAACTCATCAGTAGAGCTATACAGACTAGTATTCATTTTAAAAGTATATACAATTCATCAGTCAAACTATACAAACATATACAATCAAATCAGTTCAATTTACAAACTTATTTTCGTCAATCTATACAAAATAGTACAATTCATATGAAGTAGATTAATTCAATTTATAAGATTAAAAATTCATCAGTTGAAGGTTGCACATTTCAATATACATTTTGGTTTGATCATAATCTCTAATTTCATTTCATTTTCATAATAGTAGCCACCGGCGTAGCTCAGTCGGCTAAGGCGCTTGCCTGCCGATCTGGAGTTGCATTCTGGCACCTGGTAGAGGGGCAGAAAAGGTCTGACGGCATTATCTCTACCAGGTTAAATAAATAAATACTAATACTAATGCATACGCGTATATATATTCTTTTTCTCTCGTGTTATTTGTGTGATATTTATGAACATGTAGGTCTACTATGTAAAACAAAGGCCGCAGAAAACACTACAAAACTTTCATGTAAATTGACTTAGTAGTTTCAGAGAAAAATGCACTTACGTTTGAAAAATGTCAACTTAAGGAAAACTGCATTTAAAACAATAGAAGAATGTATGAATTACATGCACCGTCAAATTTAAAGAGGCCATTTAAAAGGCTTATCTGCAGAAATACCCCCACAATATTTATATTGCTTTAAAGAGCAAGTTTTGTACTTTTCTTAAAACACAAAATAAAAAATCAGAACTCTTCTTAGTTATTGTGGCAGTAGCAGCTGTAGTAGGTGTGGTAAAATCTAATCATCATAAGTAAAACATTTTGATGAATATTATTCTTTTTTTTTATTTTTAAATCTACAGGATGTAAGGGGTATAAGTGCCGTCCTTTTCACAGTCGTCGGAAACGGTCTACAGGATCAAAAATTGTCCATACAACATACGGTCAAAACTTGATAGTTTTCCCAGAAAAAAATATTTCTTTTCTTATTTTATTTGTGTTATATTGCTTATATCGTTAGTAAAATTTCGAAAACAAATACATCAGTAGGTATTTTTTTAGTTGGTTATTTAACGACGCTGTATCAACTACTAGGTTATTTAACGTCGATGAGATTGGTGATAGCGAGATGGTATTTGGCGAGATAAGGCCGAGGATTCGCCGTAGATTACCTGGCATTCACCTTACGGTTGGGAAAAACCTCTGAAAAACGCCGGTGGCTCAGTAGGTACAATATATATTTTTTTATTGGGTTATTTTACGACGCTGTATCAACATCTCGGTTATTTAGCGTCTGAATGAAATGAAGGTGATAATGCCGGTGACATGAGTCCGGGGTCCAGCACCGAAAGTTACCCAGCATTTGCTCGTATTGGGTTGAGGGAAAACCCCGGAAAAAACCTCAATCAGGTAACTTGCCCCGACCGGGATTCGAACCCGGGCCACCTGTTTTCGCGGCCAGACACGCTGACCGTTACTCCACAGGTGTGGACCAGTAGGTATATCTAGCAAAGAGTTTCTATTAGTTTAAATAAATATTTTTGTGTTCTATTATGTTTTCGTGGAATTAAATAGAAATGCATGCTTAAATTGGTTAATATTCTGGCGTGAGAGACGTGGCAACGTGTTCAGCAGGCAGTACTCTGCACAGACGTAAGTACGAGTCAGCTGAGTTCAAGCTCCCTGTCCATAGCTCTACTGTAGAGCGGATGACAGTTCAGTACAGGGTATTCGATAAACAAGTTACAATGTTATTTACAGTTTAGGAATATCATATGTAATTCATTTATGGAGAAAGTCGTCGTAATTCAAGTGAAGCAAGAAGATGTACAGTCAACGTTTTCTTCAAAAATGTTTACCCAACCGAGGAATTTTTTGTAGCAGTTTCTCAACGATTTTTAGAAACTAGGAGTCTCTTACCCCATTTCGAAAATCACACAACCAGAAATTTGTTTAAGAATGATACTGCTCTACGGAAGCGGGAGAGATTAAAGTTTTGCATTAGAAAAAATTCGTGTGATTTTGTGCAGGAAACCATTATTGTTTATTTTTAGATGTACAATAAAAAATGGAGTAATGTTGTTAAATAAAATATAAATTTACCACAATGTTCTATTAATGAGATTGAAAGTTTGTATTTGTTGCTCGTTTTATGTAAACAACTGTATTATCATGGTCCGCTCCTGCAGTAGAACAGAGCATCTGTTCTGTACCGGTATGTCTGTACCCGCTTGAGCTGTACTGTGTACTTATAAACTCCCTCCTACCCATCCAGCAACGTTGCAAAACGTACAATATTATAAACTTTAATATTTAGTTAAATATTGCAATTAGAAAAAAAATGTAAAGACATTTTTCTTCCTTAATAATAATAATAATAATAATAATAACAATAATAATAATAATAATCCGTGGCGCTACAGCCCGTGAAGGGCCTAGACGGACCAGTCGGCTGCTGGCTTCACGCCCACATGCCGAAGCAGAGGTGGACGGTCATCCAACCAGAATGGAGGTATCGTGTGGTTAGCACGATGATCCCCCCCCAGCCGTTATAGCTGGTATTCGCAACCGGATTTCGCTACCTATTGTAGCTCCCCAAGTGCATCACGATGCTGGGTGGGCACCTGTCCCATACACTGGCCGAAATTTCATGAGAAAATTTCTTCCCCCATGAGGACTCGAACCAGCGCGCATTCCGTAACGAGAGTCCTAGGCGGGATGCCTAGACCGCGACGCCACGGCGCGGGACATTTTTCTTCGTTATGACATTTTTCTTCCTTATGACATGAATAATCACCAGTTAAAATAATGGCACTTATACCCCTTACACCCTGTATATTTTACAGTTCTTGCTAGTATTTCAAGTACTACATATTATATTCGTGTGCATTCAGTTTTAGATCGAAGTTATTTCGCTTGAATAATATTTCTGCATAATATATTGGAATGGATGTTGTTGTTAAACAAGTTTACATTTGTGTTTACTTAAATCGGTGTTATTCTATTTCAAGGTAAGCTACCTTGCTGATACAAAATTCCACTTTGTCTTCACTGTAATGATTTAAGACCGTTTGCTCTTCTTACTTCGTTGTTACAGTGTTACAACATGAACTCCCGATTTCTCTTTTTCTCACCACGGAGGACTCAAGTGCCAAGTCAGTGTTATTGATTGTCAGTCGTACGCTCGTATCTTAATAGCTGTTTGACTTCGATGTCCGCCATTAAAAAGAGTTTGATTACACATCAAGTTTACCCATCAATAATAATGACAACGTAATACAGAAATTTAATACTAAACAAATATAATTAGGAATGAAACAAAAAATATCTCAACTAGATTTACTTACTGATGTTCAGTCCGTCAAACAGGATGACGACGAAACAGATTTATGTATATTTAAATGGTGAGTCTTAGTTTATTTTTTAGGCTATAATGCTTGTCACAGATCGAGTTTCGCTTACAGCAACTATATAAACATTAATACCACTAAAATAAACACGCTGGATTAATATTACTCTTTAAAAATAAGTGGAATTACTTATTATACTTTAGAGTTCAAATATCTGTGTGTATTTTTTTTGTTAAAAGCAACACAATTATCACAAAAGAAACTGCACGTAAGATATTTTGAACACCGTATTTAGAGTTGGTTATTTAAAGACGCTGTACCATCTGCTCAAGTTTATAGATTGTCGGTGAAATTAATGATAGCGAGTTGGTATTTAGTGAGATGAAGTCGAGATTATCTGACATTCGCTTTATAGTACCACTAGAATAATATTAATAAACACTGTAAAAGAAAAAGAAACAATCTATATTTAGTGAACCGTAAGTAATGCCATAAATTTCAAGGGGTTATTCTTTGAGATATTTCAAACAAAAGAGCTTAATACAATTTTGTACGTTTTTGCTTCCTTTTCGAGATAAACATTGATTTATATGAAATATTTCAGAGCATGTTTTGGGAAAGTTATTGATTTATTTCCCAATATGCTCAATCAATTAAGAGAGCAGAGTATTATGATAATAAATGATTGGAATAATTTTAGTTTTGTCCTTTAAATGTCCAGAAATCTGATCCGAACAAATGTCACATTATAAAATTCATTTTAAATACGAAAAGTTACATTTGTTTAGATCAAATTTCTCCACATTTAAAGGACAAAACTAAGATTTTTTCAATCATTTATTACCATAACACACGCTATAAAATATTTTATATAAAACAATTTTTATCTCGAAAAGGAAGCAAAAACGAGAGCATAATTGTATTAAACTTTTTTGTTTGAAATACATCAAGGAATAACCCCCTAAAATTAATAACATTACTTACTTACCGGTCTCTTCTTCGGAGCGAGAGGCACCATTCCGAAAGCCTTTGTAAAGTGGAGGGAAAAAATACAAGCTGACGAGAGATCTTCAAGATGTCATCGTCACCACCATAATAAAATTTTCTGTAGCGATATTTCGTCAGCATCTTTATGGTGTACATTCAATTTAAATTATATTTGGTCATATATTTTTTTTCTTGTGTCTTAATCAATTTTGTTTGAAACCTGTTTATATAATTTTTCATTTTAAATTTTATTGTGAGCTATTCTGTATCGCAGGGCAAACCCGAAATATTGGGTCAGACCACTAAATTAAATTAAATCTATAAACCATAAAAATGCCTAAATGGAGTGACCGACTTTTGGAATCATGCTCTTCAATAAATTGTAAAACTTAGTAAAATCTTAGTAAACTAAAAAAAAATGCTTAGTAAAAGGAACATTTTCAAAATTTACATATCTTATGTAAGTACAATAAATGGAACGCAAAATTAATAACCAAGAAAAAAAAATTGCTTAACTCTTAAATTCACAAAGTATCCTATAGGATACAACAGGTTAATAGGCAATTTACTATAATTTTAATAGAACAATAGAAAAAAATGGTATGAAAATTTATTAAAATTTAACAATACTATAATATTGTACAACATATAAAATATGGACATTGCGATAGTTGTTTTCTTTACAGTCCGACACGATTTAATAAATTTACAAAGTTTCCTATAGGACACAACAGGTTAATAGGTTATAGCCTATGCTATAATTTTAATAGAACAATAGAAAAAAATTGGTAGGAAAATTTATTAAAATTTCATAATACCATAATGTTGTACAACATATAAAATATGAACATTGTTAAAGTTGTATTCTTTACAGTCCGACACGATTTAATAAATTCACAAAGTTTCCCATAGGATACAACAGGTTAATAGGTTATAGCCTATGCTATAATTTTAATAGAACAATAGAAAAAAATTGGTAGGAAAATTTATTAAAATTTCATAATACCATAATGTTGTACAACATATAAAATATGGACATTACGACAGTTGTTTTCTTTACAGTCCGACACGATTTAATAAACTAGTGTGAGAAATGAAGTTTTGTCAATTTAAGGGTTAATAAGGGAAAGTATTTGGGAACAGTTTTGGAATAAGAATTTTCTGAACAATTTTTATCGCTACTCCCAATACAAATATTTCCAAGGAATTTTCCCCACATGATTTGTTTATCCCATACATTATTATGTAAATTATTTTAGCTGCATGGGATTACGACTTGGCCGTCGGAAAATAACAGCACCATTACGTAATCCACCTTATTTAAATCGTAAGAATAATTAGTTGACGTAGCTTTCGACTAGGTTATCATCACTAAAAATATACCCAGTTTTGATTCATATTCAGCATGAGGAGTGGAGAAGGAGCAAGTTCAAGTGGGCCAAATCCTTGAGAGAAGATAATAAGAATGAGAGAGCTTGATGATAATGGGCCAATTTCCTTGGATCTAACATGTCAGATTTTTAAGCAAGAAAGAAGCGAACATAAATGAAAAATATCTCAACTTTATGATTCATCCGGTAATGGCAGCATTAAGGTGTAATTCCTTTTAATTGCTTGTTTGGTGGATTTCTGCCCTGACCTCGCAGTTCAGATAGTCTGTAACTGTACCAGACTAATTACGAATACATTAGCAAGTAAACGATCCAAGAGGTCTGTATGTTGTGCACCCGGACTTGTTTCATCTCGGAACGAACGACATCTCCTAGACGCTTTGTTATGCAAACTGCCCCGCTTCATCTCTCTGACTGACGCACGCCGCGTACAGTCGCGGCCCACAACTGCGGACCAGGGGAAGCTGCACAAGACGGGAGCTGAACAAAAAATACACCGAAAACATACACCACCCAAGAAATTAATATGAAGTCTATGTTAATCAATATACTTACTTACTTACAAATGGCTTTTAAGGAACCCGAAGGTTCATTGCCGTCCTCACATAAGCCCTCCAGCGGTCCCTATCCTGTGCAAGATTAATCCAGTCTCTATCATCATACCCCACCTCCCTCAAATCCATTTTAATATTATCCTCCCATCTACGTCTCGGCCTCCCTAAAGGTCTTTTTCCCTCCGGTCTCCCAACTAACACTCTATATGCATTTCTGGATTCGCCCATACGTGCTACATGCCCTGCCCATCTCAAACGTCTGAATTTAATGTTCCTAATTATGTCAGGTGAAGAATACAATGCGTGCAGTTCTGTGTTGTGTAACTTTCTCCATTCTCCTGTAACTTCATCCCGCTTAGAATCAAATATTTTCCTAAGCACCTTATTCTCAACCACCCTGAACCTATGTTACTCTCTCAAAGTGAGAGTCCAAGTTTCACAACCATACAGAACAACCGGTAATGTAACTGTTTTATAAATTCTAACTTTCAGATTTTTGGACAGCAGACTGGATGATAAAGAGCTTCTCAACCGAATAATAACACGCATTTCCCATATTTATTCTCCGTTTAATTTCCTCCCGAGTGTCATTTATATTTGTTACTGTTGCTCCAAGATATTTGAATTTTTCCACCTCTTCGAAGGATAAATCTCCAATTTTTATATTTCGATTTCGTACAATATTCTGGTCACGAGACATAGGGATACGTAACAAGCTGTTTTTTACGGTGATGGGTTGTTAGCCCTTCGCCCAACCCCCAAGCTGGAGGACCACCCCTTATCGGCTGTCCACGACTGCTTATTCAATATATTCGCAGCTACCCTCCATATCTGGAGGCCATCTCCTCTATCCGCAACCTGAGGACGCGCCATGCCGTGGTGATAGGGACCCACAAAATCAATATTTTGAATATATCTATGCGTTGGTTTTTAAGTGACTATTACACTTTTACTACGTCACACTACTTTCGGCCAATAAAACGGTACGAAAGGACGTCTTTCAACCAATCATGGCCGCTTATCGCACAATTTTATCGCCTCCCTAGCATTTGTTTAATTTTATCGCGTCCCTGGCATTTGTTTATTTTTATCACTACCCTAGCATTTGTTGCTTTGTTTGCCAACATTTCAAACTGCACTGGTCTGGCCGTCAAAAAACAGAAAATTACAAACCACTCCAGTCGATGCACATCACTTTCAAATATGACTCGCATTTTGGCATTCAAGAACAAGAATTAATAAAGATCACTGGTCATATATGAAGAGCACCATTCGGAAATCCTGAGTGAGTTGAGGGATACACCATGTACATCAACGAGTTCACTTTTTTTACGCACACGTCCAATATAACATCAACTGAACCACCAAAACATTCAAATTTGAAAATTGTACTTTCAATAATTGTTTCTTTTAAAATTATCCATGTTTATTTTTTATTTCATCATCGTTAATTAAAACGTTTCTTGTTTATTTCATCATCCCTAATTAAAACTTTTCTAACACTTGTTTATATTATTTAGGTTATGTTTGTTATAGCTTCTGCTATATATTATGGATAGTCACGTAACAGAGATTGTTTAATACTAAGATTTATTGAAAATCATCTGTCAAGTGACGTTGATTACTGGGATCCGGATGATTGAAATGGAATGCAAATGTTTTAATAAAAATGAAACTGAATCAACAAAGCCTTCTTGACTAGTAACAGTCTACAGAGTTCAATGATGATTCCATAGTTGGCACAACTGATACCGGTAACAAGAAAACACTATTGCCATCTAGCGTAATGTTGAGATGGTACAATAATACATTTGAAGACAGTTGTATTTTCGTAAGCCAATTAATATTTTATTGTACACTTTGTTACTTTTAATCTTTATATAGCCTACTTTCTTCTAATCGTGTATACCCTACCACAAGACATCTTTATATTCTTCATCCTATACAGTTTCAGTTGCTAGAAATTGGAACTCGCTTCCGAGTGATATAAGGGGTTGTTGGACAATAGCTTCATTTAGGTCAAAATTACATAAATTCTTACTTAACAGATGAATTGCTGATTAATATTTGTTACTTATAATGAAACTAACATCTGTCCATTATTATTATTATTATCTTTAATTTCTCTAAATAGATTTACAAAACCTCTAATGGCAATTACATTAATATTCTCATTATAGAAATAGAAATATATATATTCTCCCTGTAACATAGTCCTAGTAAGCTTATATTAAATTAATTTTCATCATTTTACTAGCTGTCTCAAATATTAAATTAATTATAATTCATTGAATTAAATTAGCTCATAAATTAAGTTACTACTTTACCTTATAGATTTATCTAAATTTAAATAAATGTGTAGTGAAGATTATTGCTGGAGAACCTTTTAAGTGTAGTGAAAATATTTGTAATTTAAATTTATGTATTGTATTGATTAAGGCTGGTTGAGGGGAAGAGAAGGCCTTATGGCCTTAACTCTGCCAGCGAAAATAAAACATTATTATTATTAGTATTATTATTATTATTATTATTATTATTAATAGTCAATTAAATCCCACTCGAGTTTTGATTTTCCCTAGATAAATCAAAACCTCTAGTGAGATTACTGTTGATGAAATAATAATAATAATAATAATAATAATAATAATAATAAAAATAATAATAAAAAATTATCATTATTTAATTATTAATCATTAATAATAACAAGTAATTTATGCGTATTTTACATGGCGTAGAGAAACTTAAGTTATTACACAATCTTATACCGTGAAATAATTTATTTTATCCATGGCTGGTGTATAAATTGGTCTTTATTTCAGCGTCCTTTGCAACTTCACCAACTTCAACACATTACAAAGAAAGGCCAATAATTTAAAATTAAATGTAGGTGCCAGTGATGAAATTTAGAAACCACTTATACACAAAATATTGTATTAGCCCTGGCACACGAGAGTAAACATATTTTATACGCTCGTGAAAATTATCACCACTCGCGGATAAATAATTTTTACTCTCTTATACTATAAATTACTATTAATAAACGTATCGGTAAGTAAAGAATAAACATGGTAACCGAAAATGTAGGCAAATATTTATTTTAAATTGTTTATATTATAACCTCAAATATGGAAGCCGATGATAAAATATGGAAAACATGTATTTATTTATTTATTTATTTTTCAATAAATTCTTATTGTATCGATAGCTACCACATCTTGTTGCAGAGCATTAAATTTTATAAAATTTTATAATGCATGTTTCTAACATTAATTTACATTTTCTTTTTCTTTTTTTTTTGTTCATTTCAATTCATTAGGATCCCGATATTTTAAATCCAAGATTTGGACGGCTGTCAATATGATGAAACTACTTAATTAATTAATTAATTAATTAATTAATTTATTTATTTATTTATTTATTCATTTATTTATTCTGGTGTAATTAAGGCCATCAGGCTTTCTCTTCCACACCACCAGAAATACAAATACAATAATAGAAATTAAAAGAAAAATCACACTATAAACAAAGTAAAGCCACACAAAAATATACGCAGGTTGCAGTCACACAAACTTTGGATGAGTGATTAAGTATCGTAATTAATTACAGTATATCCTAATTAACTAACGAACGTAAAAAACAAGAAACTTGCAATTTTAATCTAGAGTAAAAAAACACAAACACTTCTAGCAATACCTACAAAGCTTAAGATACGACAAAATCTTCCAGTTTAATTTTGAATTGTGATAAAGTCCGGCACTCCCTCACGTCATTAGGTAACGAATTCCAGAGGCGAGGTATTTCTGTAGGAGAAAGAGTATAAAGACTTTCTGTGATAGGGATAGAAGTGCTTGATGCCGGTTTCGAAGAGTTGTAAGAAATTTGAAAGCGCGATAGAAGATAATTCGGGGTAGAAGTATGCTTGATTCTAAATAGAAGAGACAGTGAATATACTGTTCTTTGTTCCTTCAGACGCACCCATGAAAGTAACTGGAGGGAAGGTGTTATATGGTCAAATTTACAAGTATTGCAGATGAATCGTATGCACACATTATGAACACGTTGTAGTCTCTCAGCTAAGAGTGAACTTACATTAGTTAGCAAGGAATCGCAATAATCAAAATGAGGCATTAAAAGCGTCTGAATAAGATTCTTTTTTAGAAGTAAAGGTAAAGGAAACGATACATTAAAGATGTTAATGTTTCTTCAAAATGAGCAGTTACTATTTTTCATGATTACACTTATAAATGTATATAGCTCGTAAAAACTTAAGTAAAATTCAATTTATAGAAATTGAGCAGGAAAACCAAACTTCCCTTACAGTTAAACTAATTTTGCCCATTATTTACACTTATGGCTTTTAAGCAACTCGGAGGTTCATTGCCGCCCTCACATAAGCCCACCATCGATCCCTATTCTGAGCAAGATTAATCCAGTCCCTACCATCATATCCCACCTTTCTCAAATCAATTTTAATATTATCCTCTCATCTACGTCTTGGTCTCCCAAGAGGTGTTTTACCTTTCGGCCTTTCAACTAACACACTATATGCATTTCTAGATTCACTCATACTTGCTACATGCCCTACTCATCTCAAATGTCTGGATTTAATGTTTCTAATTATGTTAGGTGAAGAATACGATGTGTGCAGTTCTGCGTTGTGTAACTTTCTGCATTCTCCTGTAACTTCATCCCTCTTAACCCTAAATATTTTCCTAAACATGTTATTCTCAAACACCGCTAACCTCTCTTCCTCTCTCAAAATGAGAGTCCAAATCTTGGAGTTTCGTAACAAGGTCTTTTTTCCAGTCATGTATTGTTAATATTTCTCTCAACTCCCAAGCTGGAGGACCTCCCCTTAACTGCTGTCCGCGACTGCTTATTCAGTATATATGTCCATTGTTTACTGTAAACAATGCAATAGTGACATTAATTTTATTATAAGGAAAAGAAAGAAAGTATAAAATATTACGACGAACATCATTTATACCGTGTTGCATTTTCTTTATTGGAATCTTCGTCGGTCGTTGGAAAAAAATTTGAAAACACGACAGTGAAGTAGGAATTACATATAAAGTAACTAGTCTCATTCATAAAATTGCCACATTGAGAAAATGAAGAGTTTGACTTGGACTAAAATGATAAAAGACATCGGATTCTGATGGGAATCTGACAAAGTGATAAAATGGTTATTAAAACTGCAGCAGCTTTTGATAACTAATAAACATTGGACGTTATACGCAAGAGCCTGTGTAGGCGAACAGTAATGCAAAACGAGGAAGCATTGTGTGGTATCGCTTTAGCGTGACGTTGCTAGGGAAAAATGAAACAAAATTTATATGGAGAGCTCATTTGAAATGTCGCATGTAAACCTCGCATGTATCGCCGCTAGACTGGGAATCTAAATTGCTATGTAACGCTTGGTTTATTTATATTATATTTAAAACAAATTTTCAATTTATAAGATTAAGTGATTTTCAACTATAAACAGGAATTGTTTAATGTTTAACAAAAAGGAGAAAAATAGTTGCATGCATTTATTAATTACTACCAGAAAAATATGCGGGAACTGGGTAGAATGAAATCTGCTAGAACAGGATAGAATGAAGTCGGCTAGAACAGAATAGAATAAAGTCGACTACAACAGGATTGAAAGAAGTCGCCTGGAATAGGGTAGGATAAAGTCGACTGGAAAAGTATAGAATGAAGTCGGCTGGAACTCGGTAGACTGCAGTTGGCTAGAACAGGATAGAATGAAGTCAGCTGGAACAGGGTAAAATGAAGTCGGTTGGAACAGAATAGGATAAAGTCGACTGGAACAAGGTAGAATGAAATCGGCTGGAACAGGACAGAATGAAGTTGGGTAGAACAGGGTGTAATGAAGTAGGCTGGAACAGGTTAGAATGAAGTCGGCTGGAACTGGGTAGAATGAAATCGGATAGAACAGAATTGAATGAAGTCGCGTGGAACAGGGTATAATGAAGTTGGTTGGAATGGAGTAGAATGAAGTAGTCTGGAACAGGATAGAATGAAGTCGGCTGGAACAGGGTAGAATGAAGTCGGCTGGAGCGAATTGAATGAAGTCGCCTGGAACAGGGTAGAATGAAGTTGATTGGAGTGGAGTAGAATGAAGTAGTCTAGAACAGGATAGAATGAAGTAGGCTGGAACAGGGCAGAATAAAGTCGGCTGGAGCGAATTGAATGAAGTCACCTGGAACAGGGTAGAATGAAGTTGATTGAGTGGAGTAGAATGAAGTAGTCTAGAACAGGATAGAATGAAGTAGGCTGGAACAGGGCAGAATAAAGTCGGCTGGAGCGAATTGAATGAAGTCGCCTGGAACAGGGTAGAATGAAGTTGATTGGAGTGGAGTAGAATGAAGTAGTCTAGAACAGAATAGAATGAAGTAGGCTGGAACAGGGCAGAATGAAGTCGGCTGGAGCGAATTGAATGAAGTCGCCTGGAACAGGGTAGAATGAAGTTGATTGGAGTGGAGTAGAATAAAGTAGTATAGAACAGGATAGAATGAAGTAGGCTGGAACAGGGCAGAATGAAGTCGGCTGGAGCGAATTGAATGAAGTCGCCTGGAACAGGGTAGAATGAAGTTGATTGGAGTGGAGTAGAATGAAGTAGTCTAGAACAGAATAGAATGAAGTAGGCTGGAACAGGGCAGAATGAAGTCGGCTGGAGCGAATTGAATGAAGTCGCCTGGAACAGGGTAGAATGCAGTTGATTGGAGTGGCGTAGAATGAAGTAGTCTAGAACAGGATAGAATGAAGTAGGCTGGAACTGGGCAGAATGAAGTCGGCTGGAGCGAATTGAATGAAGTCGCCTGGAACAGGGTAGAATGAAGTTGATTGGAATGGAGTATAATGAAGTAGTCTAGAACAGAATAGAATGAAGTAGGCTGGAACAGGGCAGAATGAAGTCGGCTGGAGCGAATTGAAGTCGCCTGGAACAGGGTAGAATGAAGTTGATTGAAGTGGAATAGAATGAAGTAGTCTAGAACAGGATAGAATGAAGTAGGCTGGAACAGGGCAGAATGAAGTCGGCTGGAGCGAATTGAATGAAGTCGCCTGGAGCAGGGTAGAATGAAGTTGATTGGAGTGGAGTAGAATGAAGTAGGCTGGAACAGGGCAGAATGAAGTCGGCTGGAGCGAATTGAATGAAGTCGCCTGGAACAGGGTAGAATGAAGTTGATTGGAGTGGAGTAGAATGAAGTAGTCTAGAACAGGATAGAATGAAGTAGGCTGGAACAGGGCAGAATAAAGTCGGCTGGAGCGAATTGAATGAAGTCGCCTGGAACAGGGTAGAATGAAGTTGATTGGAGTTGAGTAGAATGAAGTAGTCTAGAACAGAATAGAATGAAGTCGGCTAGAACAGGGTAGAATGAAGTCGGCTGGAGCGAATTGAATGAAGTCGCCTGGAACAGGGTAGAATGAAGTTGATTGGATTGGAGTAGAATGAAGTAGTCTAGAACAGGATAGAATGAAGTAGGCTGGAACAGGGCAGAATGAAGTCGGCTAGAACTCAGTAGAATGAAGTTGGCTGGAACAGGGTAGAATGAAGTTGGCTGGAACAGGGTAGAAAGAAGTCGGCTGGAACTCGATACAATGAAGTTGGCTGGAACAGGGTAGAATTAAGACGTCTGGGACAGGGTAGAATGAAGTTAGTTGGAATGGAGTAGAATGAAGTAGGCTGGAACAGGGTAGAATGAAGTTGGCTGGAACAGGGTAGAAAGAAGTCGGCTGGAACTCGATACAATGAAGTTGGCTGGAACAGGGTAGAATTAAGACGTCTGGGACAGGGTAGAATGAAGTTAGTTGGAATGGAGTAGAATGAAGTAGGCTGGAACAGGGTAGAATTAAGTCGGCTGGAACAGGGTAGAATGAAGTCGGATGGAACTCGGTAGAATGAAGTCGGCTGGAACAGGGTAGAATGAAGTCGACTGAAACAGGTTAAAATGAAGTCGACTGGAACAGGGTGGAATTAAGTCGACCGAAACAGGTTAAAATGAAGTTGGCTGGAACAGGGTAGAATGAAGACGTCTGGGACAGGGTAGAATGAATTTAGTTGGAATGGAGTAGAATGAAGTAGGCTGGAATAGGGTAGAATTAAGTCGGCTGGAACAGGGTAGAATGAAGTCGGCTGGAACAGGGTAGAATGAAGTCGGCTGGAACAGGGTAGAATGAAGTCGGCTGGAACTCGATAGAATGAAGTTGGCTGGAACAGGGTAGAATTAAGACGTCTGGGACAAGGTAGAATGAAGTTAGTTGGAATGGAGTAGAATGAAGTAGGCTGGAACAGGGTAGAATTAAGTCAGCTGGAACAGGGTAGAATGAAGTCGGATGGAACTGGGTAGAATGAAGTCGGCTGGAACAGGGCAGAATGAAGTCGACTGAAACAGGTTAAAATGAAGTCGACTGGAACAGGGTGGAATTAAGTCGACTGAAACAGGTTAAAATGAAGTTGGCTGGAACAGGGTAGAATGAAGACGTCTGGGACAGGGTAGAATGAAGTTAGTTGGAATGGAGTAGAATGAAGTAGGCTGGAATAGGGTAGAATTAAGTCGGCTGGAACAGGGTAGAATGAAGTCGGCTGGAACAGGGTAGAATGAAGTCGGCTGGAACAGGGTAGAATGAAGTCGGCTGGAACTCGATAGAATGAAGTTGGCTGGAACAGGGTAGAATTAAGACGTCTGGGACAAGGTAGAATGAAGTTAGTTGGAATGGAGTAGAATGAAGTAGGCTGGAACAGGGTAGAATTAAGTCGGGTGGAACAGGGTAGAATGAAGTCGGATGGAACTCGGTAGAATGAAGTCGGCTGGAACAGGGCAGAATGAAGTCGACTGAAACAGGTTAAAATGAAGTCGACTGGAACAGGGTGGAATTAAGTCGACTGAAACAGGTTAAAATGAAGTTGGCTGGAACAGGGTAGAATGAAGACGTCTGGGACAGGGTAGAATGAAGTTAGTTGGAATGGAGTAGAATGAAGTAGGCTGGAATAGGGTAGAATTAAGTCGGCTGGAACAGGGTAGAATGAAGTCGGCTGGAACTCGGTAGAATGAAGTCGTTTTAAACAGGGTAGAATGAAGTCGACTGAAACAGGTTAAAATGAAGTCGGCTGGAACAGGGTAGAATGATGAAATCTGGAACAGAATAGAATGAAGTTGTTTGGAATAGGATAGAATGAAGTTGGCTAGAACAGAGTAGAATGAAGTAGGCTGGAACAGGGTAGAATTAAATAGGCTTAAAGAGGGTAGAATAAAGTCGACTGAAACAGATTAAAATGAAGTCGGCTGGAACAGGATAGAATGATGACGTCTGGAACTGAATAGAATGAAGTCGTTTGGAATAGGATAGAATGAAGTTGCTTGGAGCAGAGTAGAGTGAAGTTGGTTGGAATGGAGTGAATGAAGTAGGCTGGAACAGGGTAGAATGAAGTAAGCAGGAATAGGATAGAATGAAGTATGCTGGAACAGGGTAGAATGAAGTCGTTGGGAATAGGATAGAATGAAGTTGCCTGGAACAGAGTAGAATGAAGTTGGTTGGAATGGAGTGGAATGAAGTAGGCTGGAACAGGGTACAATGAAGTAAGCTGGAATAGGATATAATGAAGTCGGCTCAAACTGCATAGAATGAAGTTGGCTGGAAGAGAGTATAATAAAGTAAGATAGAGTGAATTCTGTTGGAACATGATAGGATGTAATCCTATCGAACAGGAAAAATTGTAATCAATTCGGACACGATAGAATGCAATCAATTCGGACATGATAGAGTGCAACCCATTTGAACATGAGAGAATGAAACTGGCTGGAACATAATAGAGTGCAATCGGCTGGAATAAAATAAACTAAAAGGATTGTGTTTAATGTAATAGAATAGACTGGCACAATAAAATATTGTAGGCTGGAATAAAATAGAACGAAATAAATTCTAACAGTAATGAGTAGAGTAGACAAGACTAATATTGGCACAAATTCTACAGCTCTAATTTCCGAAAGGATCATAGGAAAGTAATCGATGCGACATACGTACTTCTATGTCACGTCTAAATAAATATGGCGCCATAATGGACTCCTCGACCCGCTTGTGTGCTACAGCGAGTGTACCAGAAGCAACTATTATTTGCCGCTCTTAAGCTGCTACAAGATTGCAGACGTCACAGAAAGGTATTGGGGTGAGAGGAAAGAAGGGAAGAAGTTGGAGGTACGGGGTAGGGGTAATTGCCTTAATAGGGATGCTGCGGAAGATTTGCGGGCTGTGAAATGGGGAGGGAGGGCACGGGGTGTTGTAACTACATCATTTGGATCATGAGAGGGGGGGAGCAGTCAACTTATTTTTAAAGCAATCTTCGCAACTCCCGATTTGCGAAAGAAACTTTCATCAATTATATTCGTGGTATTACATGACCTGCTGCAATCCTGCCGCATGATGGTTATGGTGATTCGCGGTTTGTTTCGTGTCTGAAGCAACGCCGAATGCTGCATTCTAGAGGGCAGAACAGCCTGCAAACGTACATTGCATCGTAGCTGAATGTACATCTAGCTGTCTGCCAGAACTAAGCAGAAGAATGTTACGTAACGACTACATCATGAGTTTCAAAATATAGCAATACAATAGGGAAATCTCTGTTACTGAAAGTATCAAACCTAATTGAATTATGCTCTTAAACTTTCACGGAAATTTGATTGTAGAAAAGAGTTGTGCATTTTCGTGAATAGTGAAGGCCTACTGGGACATGTGAACACATGGAAAAATCATCAAAAATTATTTGGTAACCTTGGCTCCAGAATTAACATTGAATAACGTTACATACCGGTATTAGATTTTGTGTAATAACAACTTTATCTTATCACTAAAATTGAACCTTTATTAAGGCATTGCTGTATGTCCATTATTTATTTGCAGCACTCAAAGTATTTATGTTATTCATGAGTTATGTCAGTGAGTTGAGTGTGAGGAGTTTGGTTGTACAGAAGATGTATTATCATATGAGCCGTTCAGAGAAGAAGTGGTGTAAGTCAAAATTGGATAATGAGGTTTAAAGTGAAAATTATGTAAAATACAGCGCAAAGTAGCAATTAATATTCAATTTATTTAAACTATTAGTAGTTAATGGACAGCACGAAGGACATATCAATTGCTACTTTGCGCTGTATTTTACAGAATTTTTACTTCAAACCTCATTACCTAATTTTGACTTACACCACTTCTGCTCTCAACGGCTCATATGTCTACTGTATGTCGGTGTTGAGTCCAATCAATACAAGATAGTATTTTATACAAAAAACTATTATATTATATTATTTTATATTATATTATATTATATTATATTATATTATATTATATTATATTATATCATACACATCATGTATATATGTCTTTCAAAATATTGTTTTATATTGTATGCACTCAGTATATACTCTATATAATATATATATATATATATATATATATATATATATATATATATATATATATATATATATTTAGTGTGTCAATCAATAAATAACTATATAAATGAATAACTAATAGGAAGTCAATATAATAATTATTCTTTTTGTTTCTTTGTTTAAAAAATAGGTTACCTATTTCTTGCATTCAAGTAAGGATTTTACGACGCTGAAAAACTGTTTAATTAGCTATGTAGACTAATTGTATTTTATTTTTGTAGTACGAGTATATTAAATAGACTATTACACTTTTACTACGTCATATTACTTTTGATCAAAAAACGGTACGAAAAGATGTCTTTCAACCAGTCATGGCTGCTTATCGCACAATTTTGTTGTTTCCCTAGCATTTGTTTAATTTTATCGCTTGTTTGTTTGTTTTTATCACTACCCTAGCATTTGTTTCTTTGTTTACCAACATTTCGAACTGCAAATTCTTTACGGTACTATAAAACATGCTTTGCGATCGTCTTTTGTTTACAACATAGGTAGTCGACTGAAAATGGTGGCTCCGTTCAAACCTTTTGATGAATTTTAGTAAGTCAATTAATATTTTATTGTATTAGAGTACTTTGTTTCTTCTAATCTTCATATACTTTCTTCTGTTTTATCACCTCTCTATCATTTGTTTTTTCGTTTGCAAACATCTCAAACTGCAACTTCTTTACGGCACTATAAAACATGCTTTGCGATCTTCATTTGTTTATCGCATAGATAGTCAACTGAAAATGGCAGCTCCGTTCAAATGTTTTGGTGCAGCTAACATTAATGAAATAGAATTTTAGCAAGTCAATTAATACCTATTTTATTGTATTAGAGAACTTTATTTCGTCTAATCTCTATAGCCTATACTTTCTTCTGATACTTTCATATAGAATTGAAAGGAACTAACTGCAATACATTAATTTGTTTCTCTAACTGCAGTGAAATACAAAATTATAATTTATATTCAATATTTAACATCAATGACCAAGCCGGCCTGGTTGCCGCAGTTGGTATAGCGCTGGCCTTCTATGCCCAAAATTGCGGGTTCGATCCCGGGCCAGGTCGATATTATTTAATTGTGATTAAATGCGACAGCTCATGTCAGTAGATTTAATGGCATGTAAAAGAACTCCTGCGGGACAAAATTCCGGCACACCGGCGACGCTGATATAACCTCTGCAGTTGCGGGCGTCGTTAAATAAAACATAACATTTACATCAATAACCAATTCTTTATTGTAATGAAAAAATAAAGTAAAGGTAAACGTTAAAAATGTAACCTTCCGACTCATTTTTTTTTTCAATTTACCGAAAATTACACAAAATGTAGTGAGTTCCTTTCACGACTCACTAATTTAGTTCCATATTTTGGCTAATTTTTTTTTTCATAGTCTGCTGGTCTTTAGTGATAAGTAGGGACCGGATTTTTATGTAATTACATATTACATTCCTTTCAACCTAACCGTATATAAATAACAAATCTTTGCGAATCTTGTAATTACCATTAATATATTAAAATCTGATACTACATATTTTTACATATTTACCCCACATTACATATTATGGCATGGTATTACATAAATCTACATATTTAAGGGTTTTATTCATTTTTATTTCTTTAAAAGGAAAAAGAAAACTGCTGCTGGTGAAGTTTACAATTTGAAATAAGCCTGTTTACCTACTCGAGAAAGGATATATTTCGGGACGAAACATAACATCTAAATTCCAGGAAGTAAAAGAGGCACTCACCCCTTACCGCCCACTGTAAATATGAGTGAACAAAATGCAATCTTTCTCATTCAACTACCTTGTATTGTAAAAATCAAGGAGGGAATACTCTCATACGCATAACCGGATGCCATAGTAGTAGGGTCTAAAGACCTTACAAAGTTAAAGGAAACAATAAACATCATAGTAAAATAGTGGAATAAAAACAAATTTGATATAAATGTGGACAAGACTGAAATTATGATTCTCAGAAACGGCAGAAGAGCACCAGAAACAGTAGAAATCGTCATGAAGAACAGAAAATTGAAAATTGTACCAGACTACAAATATCTAGGTTTAACAATACAAACCAGCGCAGATACTGACATTAAATATTTTCATGATTTTACATATTTTGGTACATATTCAGCTTATTTTTCTTACATAACTATGTCTCTAGTGATAAGGTAGGGGTATTAACTTGCCTCGCATTATCTTGAAGGATTCGGTTTGATAAATCCTAGCGCACTTCCTTCTGTCGAACTTGAAAACCAGTACAACACATTCGCATGCAGTGAAACCCTCTTCTTATGTGACCCGTATCGCACAGGGCCACAATTTTAGATTATGCATGGTAATAGCAAGACAATGGGGACATCCTCGAACCGTACGTCAGCAGATAAATCTCCATTTCCACGACGAGAATATAATCTGAGTGCGTTGATTTATTGCAGGATACTCTGTTTAATAGATTTGTAAGCAACAAACGTGAGTGCCAAGAATATGATATATGTATATAGTTGATCATTTTACTTTACGTTATTATATTGTAAAAATTTACTTTCTTTACTATGTTGTAAATTGTATTACTAATTATAGTTTATTGTCTTGAACTTTCATCTAAAAAAAAACACACCAACCATTGCTCCAACATATCCAGATATGAATGTCCAGTCACAGTAGCCTCAATGAAGAAGAAAGGTCCGTACAGTTTTCGTTGTGACAACGCGCAGAAAACATTCACCTTTGGTGAATCACGCTCATGTTCAATGATTCTGTGAGGTTTCTGTGTATCCCAAACACGATAGTTGTGCTTGTTAATTTTCCCACTCGTATGGAATGTCGCTTCGTCGCTGAAAATTAAACGGCTGAATAACTTTGAGAGTTTGACTTTAAACTGACGTGTGTTTGAAAGTGCTATCATTAGTAGTTTTTGTGTAATAAAATATTGAAAGTGTTACCGGACTTTTGATATGTCCTGTATGTGCCTAAACAAGATGATGAAGCGATGTGGATCAGCCGTAAAATATTGGACTCGCATTCGAAATTTCATAACCAAATCAACCACCTAAAAATCTAACTAATAATACTAAAGTCTTTAAATAAAAAGGTAAACAAATTAATAAAGGAGTAAGAAAAATAATTCAACCACGCCTTCATTATAATTTTCTTTATATTAATACCAGTTATAATTGGAGGTTTTGGTAATTGATTAGTATCGGAGCAGACATTTCCATTTTTATCTAATTATTTAAGTTATTAATTTGCTCCTGTTTTTAGATTGTTTTTGTCTTTGTTGGTTTGATTTGTAATTCCTTATTTTACTGGTTTTATTTCTTTTGAATTGGGTTTATTATTTTTTCTTTGTTGTACTAGTTTGAGTGTATATACTGTTATAATTACTGGTTGGTCATTTAATTCTAATTATGCATTATTAGGTGGGTTGCGTGCTGTTGATCAAACAATTTCTTTCGAAGTTAGGTCCCGGGTTGAAGTCCCGTGCTCAGAAATATTGTGATCGAGGGTTTTAATGGCGTCCTATATCCTAAATAAATAGGAATGTAGCTATTTCAGTTACACAGGAAATATAAAAGCTGATTTTCGAGAATTGAATCCATAGTTGTAGACTACATCGTGGGAGCGAATTGGAAACATAATTTAGGCTATCAGAAAGTAACATTCCCAACACATAACCACGGTATTGCCTCGTAGTTGAAGTGACTAGGAATGAAACCTAAATTAAAAAATGAGTGCGTAGCCCATAGGCATACATGCAGCAGAAGTGAAACATCTTAACCTGTAAATGTGTAACAATCTTTAAGAAGAAGACACCAGAACAAGAGAAAACAAGGAGAACAAAAAATAATAATAATAATAATAATAATGATTTATTTTAGCTGGCAGAGTTAAGGCCGTAAGGCCTTCTCTTCCACTCAACCAGCAAAAAGTGTATATACATATGCATGAACTTACAAAGAATCCAACAATTTGATTTAGATGAGAGTTACATGTACACAAAAGTTATTTACAAATTAAACAACAAAATACTATGAACTATTAATTAAACACTGAAATAAACTGTGTAGCAGAATTAAACTAAAATACATAGAATGTTAATATATTTCAAATAATATTAGGTAATAGAAAGAGATTATTACGAGACAATTAAAATACAGCACAATCAGGATGATGTCTAAAGAAAAAAGTAACACAGGAGAACAAGAAAAAGACAGGAGAAGAAGAAGACAGGAGAACAAGAAAAATACAGGAGAACAAGAAAAATACAGGAGAACAAAAAAGACAGGACAAGAAAAATACAGGAGAACAAAAAAGACAGGACAAGAAAAAGACAGGAGGAAAAGAAAAAGACAGGAGAACAAGAAAAAGATAGGACAAGAAGAAAAATACACGAGAACAAGAAAAATACAGGAGAAGAAGAAAAATACAGGAGAAGAAGAAAAAGACAGGAGAAGAAGAAAAATACAGGAGAACAAGTAAAATACAGGATAACAAGGAAAAGACAGGAGAACAAGAAAAAGACAGGACAAGAAGGAAAATACATGACGACAAGAAAAATACAGAACAAAAAAAGACAGGAGAACAAGAAAAAGACAGGGGAACAAGAAAAATACAGGAGAACAAGAAAAAGACAGGACAAGAAGAAAAATACATGAGAACAAGAAAAAATACAGGAGAAGAAGAAAAATACAAGAGAACAAGAAAAAGACAGGAGAAGAAGAAAAAAACAGGAGAACACTAAAATACAGGAGAACAAGAAAAATACAGGAGAACGAGAAAAAGACAGGACAAGAAGAAACATACATGAGGACAAGAAAAATACAGAACAAAAAGACAGGAGAACAAGAAAAAGACGAGAGAAGAAGCAAAATACAGGGGAACAAGTAAAATACAAGAGAACAAGAAAAAGACAGGGGAACAAGGAAAAGCTAGGAGAACAAGACAAAGACAAGAGAACAAAAAAGAGACGGGAGAAGAAGAAAAATACAGGAGACGAAGAAAAAGACAGGAGACGAAGAAAAAGACAGGAGAAGAAGAAAAATACAGGAGAACAAGAAAAATACAGAACAAGAAAAAGAAAGAAGAACAAGAAGAAGATAGCAGAACACGAGAACAAGAGGAAGGTAAGGAGAATAATGGGAAGACAAACAGAACAAGGGAAAAACGAGGAGAACAAGCAGAATTAAACGAAAACAAGAAGAATGCAAGGAGAATGAGGACTAGATTTTATGTGATTGTCAGTTCCCAAATTATCTCCCATATTAGTGAGGAAAATGAAGTAGTTTTATGTCACAAGTGGAGCTGACAATAAATAGCAATGTGCCTTCTTCCTGAAGTGTAGTCATCTGTGTAAGTATACTGGTGTGGTTATGTGTTAATTTGTGTGCTTTTGAGAAGTGATGCTTGCACCCGAAATCGCCACCTCCGCAGCAGCAGGTGATGGTGGAGGCGGCAGAACGAGATTGCATGATTGCCGAGCAAATAGACGGCGCTGCCTACCTCAAGGAAGCACAAGTGCGTGCTGAACAAGACTGTGAGAGCGGCCCTTGTGACAGCAGCACTCCCACAGTGACGCTTTCAATCCGCGACCCGACCTACTAGACCACATGCAAACATCACGCCGAATCCTTGGCTCCAGTCGTGTGGAGAACAATTTCTCATAAACTGTTGAATGTTTTCTTTTAGTATTAATTATATACGAGAAAAATACAGGAGAACAAGAAAAAGACAATTTGTGTCTCAGTGAAACGTACAGCAGAGTCCGTATAGGTCAGTTTCTGTCAGATGCGTTTCCAATTCAGTGTGGGCTAAAGCAAGGAGATGCACTATTACCTTTACTTTTTAACTTTGCTCTAGAGTATGCCATTAGGAAAGTCCAGGATAACAGGCAGGGTTTGAAATTGAACGGGTTACATCAGCTGCTTGTCTATGCGGATGACGTGAATATGTTAGGAGAAAATCCACAAACGATTAGGGAAAACACGGGAATTTTACTTAAAGCAAGTAAAGAGATAGGTTTGGAAGTAAATCCCGAAAAGACAAAGTATATGATTATGTCTCGTGACGAGAATATTGTTCGAAATGGAAATATAAAAATTGGAAATTTGTCTTTTGAAGAGGAGGAGAAGTTCAAATATCTGGGAGCAACAGTAACAAATATAAATGATACTCGGGAGGAAATTAAACACAGAATAAATATGGCAAATGCCTGCTATTATTCGGTTGAGAAACTTTTGTCATTCAGTATGATGTCGAAAAATTTGAAAGTTAGAATTTATAAAACAGTTATATTACGGGTTGTTCTGTATGGTTGTGAAGCGTGGACTCTCACTTTGAGAGAGGAATATAGGTTAAGGATGTTTGAGAATAATGTGCTTAGGAAAATATTTTGGGCTAAGAGGGATGAAGTTACAGGAGAATGGAGAAAGTTACACAACACAGAACTGCACGCATTGTATTCTTCACCTGACATAATTAGGAACATTAAATCCAGACGTTTCAGATGGGCAGGGCATGTAGCACGTATGGGGGAATCCATAAATGCATATAGAGTGTTAGTTGGGAGGCCGAAGGGAAAAAGACCTTAGGGGAGGCCGAGACGTAGATGGGAAGATAATATTAAAATGGATTTGAGGGAGGTGGGATATGATGATAGAGAATGGATTAATCTTGCTCAGGATAGGGACCAATGTCGGGCTTATGTGAGGGCGGCAATTAACCTCCGGGTTCCTTAAAAGCCAGTAGTAGTAGTAGTAGTAGTAGTAGTAGTAGTAGTAGTAGTAGTAGTAGTAGTAGTAGTAGTAGTAGTGGTGGTGGTGGTGGTGGTGGTGGTGGTGGTGGTGGTATACGACTCAGTTCAGGATGCAAAGCAAATAAAACAATGTTTACGAAAATAATAAATCTTAAAAAGAAAATTACAGAGGAATTAGGAAACTCCAATCACCGCGTGTAACGTATATCTATCTATCTACAAGGTGAAGCAAAAGTATCCATATAAATTCTGATACAGTCACTCTGCATCAGATACATTAGGGGAGACTGTTGTATCTTCAGCATCGTGTACCTTTGAACTTTTTTTTTTTTTTTTTGCTACCTAGAGAACTCAAACTGAAGTAGATTTTAGAGAAAACCGCTAAGTAGCTCTGGTCGTAGTTCCGGTTTGATTTACTGTAAAGTGTGAGTTCTGTGGACAAAAGAAGTTTTTTAGTACCAAAAGTAAACATTTAGTTCAATTATATATGTTTTCTAACACAAAACCAGATTGTATTTGTTACTATCTTTCAAGTATAGTGTGTTCCCTATCATCTGTTGAGTAATAACATATTTTAATTTCCTTGATTTATTCGAATCTCTAGTTTTGGGAGCCATATTTGTTTAAAAAGTGCACCCTCTTGTACCTTTGAACACAAAACATGTTGTACCATGGAACATGTTCCAAAGTACACGGTACTATCGGTTTTTGTTTTTCTTTTATTTTAAGATCATGTCACGAAGTAAGTCTGGAGTTAAGAGGCCCCTCAATTAATCCGGATGCCTTGAAGAAAGGTGTTGAAGCAGTTATTGCTCCTCCAGGAAATAAAATCTCAATCAGAGAAGAATACATTTTAAATATGATTATCAGTTTTTACAGCTATGTTCCCACCTATTTTCCCATGTGTTTCAACTTACAAGAGGGGATGTTCCAAGGTACACGAACTTGTTGTACCTTCGAACACATTACATATTCCTTCATTTTATGTTTTCCATCCTTGATAGATCTGTAAAACAGGAAAATACATAAAGGAAGTTGTAAAGGAATATTCAATAATTATTTCAAGATTTTTTTTTAATTTCGTTTCCAAAAATTAAAAAAAAATAAATAAAACGTGAAAAGTGTTTAAAGGTACAACAGTCTCCCCTACATATAAACTTGTGAGTTTCGAAAACGTTCCAACTCCAGGAGGCTAAATTTTTCAAGAGAGAGGAAAAACGTAAATACTCGACATCCGTTTATAGGAATACTATGAAATTTATTTATACAATAAAGCAAAGTAGGCTCTGAACACATCTATAGTAGTATACTGTACTGTTCACGTGCCATTGTGCTAAAAAGATACAAATATCGAGTGGAGTTGGGACATCCTTGAAATATGAGAAACATAAAAAATTCAAATTCACAAAGAAATTTACTTTTTAATGTTGATTTCAAATCATTTTTCACAGTTTCATAATAAATCATAAATTCCAGTAAAATTTTATGTCGTTTCTCAAGGACTTTGGGAAACACGGCTCGGCGAAAATTAATTTATTTTGTAAAATATGCTATAGGCCCTATATGTTTGGATTACATTCATTCCAATATTATCTTAAGTACTAGGCCTATATTTCTTCGTTTTTGGTACTTTGTTTAGTAATAATAATAATAATAATAATAATAATAATAATAATAATAATAATAATAATAATAATAAAGCAATAAACATACATTATATTATCTCGACTTTGTTATATTTCTTACATTAATATTTACTTACTTACAAGGAGCCCGAAGATTCATTGTCGCCCTCACTTAAGCCCGCCATCTCCCTATCCTGAGGAATATTAATCCAGTCCCTACCATCATATCACCTCCCTCAAATCAATTTTAATATTATCTTCCCAACTACGTTTCGGCCTCCCCATAGATCTTTTTCCCTCAAGTCTCCAAACTAACACTCTATATGTATTTCCGGATTCACCCATACGTGCTACATGCCTGCTCATCTCAAACGTCTGGATTTAATGTTCCTAATTATGTTAGATGAAGACGTTATATTATTATTATTATTATTATTATTATTATTATTATTATTATTATTATTATTATTATTGTATTCCAAAGTATGCCAAGAAAAGTTAAAAAAAAAAAAAAAAACAAATAAAAATTACACAAGAACAACAGTATAAATGAAACATTATTTTCAACTTCTTATTTAACAAATGAACATCGCATAAGCAAAATACATAATAACTTTTTAATTCAGTATTCGTATAGCATATTTTGTAAAATATGAGAGGAGGAGAGAAAGAAGAAGCTAAGGAAGGGGATGGGAGTAGGAAGAAACTGAGGATGATGAGGGGAGGAGGAAGAAGCTGTGGAAGAGGTGGAATAAAGTGAGGAGGGGAAGAGCGAGAAGAGGCTGAGAGGAAGGAGAGGAGCGGAAATTTGAGGAAATGAGGAAGAGCAGGAAGTTGAGAAGAGGAAGAGAAGCAGGGAATTCAGGACATGAGGAAGTTCAGGAGATGAGGAAGAGAAGCAGGGAATTGAGAAGATGAGGAAGAGAAGCAGGAAGTTCAGGAGATGAGGAAGAGAAGCAGGAAGTTCAGGAGATGAGGAAGAGAAGCAGGAAGTTCAGGAGATGAGGAAGAGAAGCAGGAAGTTCAGGAGATGAGGAAGAGAAGCAGGGAATTGAGAAGATGAGGAAGAGAAGCAGGAAGTTCAGGAGATGAGGAAGAGAAGCAGGAAGTTGAGAAGATGAGGAAGAGAAGCAGGAAGTTCAGGAGATGAGGAAGAGAAGCAGGGAATTGAGAAGATGAGGAAGAGAAGCAGGAAGTAGTAGAGATGGGGAAGAGAAGCAGGAAGTTGAAGAAACGAGGAAGAGAAGCAGGAAGTAGTAGAGACGAGGACGAGAAGCAGGGGGTTGAGAAGATGAGGAAGAGAAGCAGGAAATTCAGGAGATGAGGAAGAGAAGCAGGAAGTTGAGAAGATGAGGAAGAGAAGCAGGAAGTTCAGGAGATGAGAAATAGAAGCAGGAAGTTGAAGAAACGAGGAAGAGAAGCAGGAAGTTCAGAATATGAGGAAGAGAAGCAGGAAGTTGAGAAGATGAGGAAGAGAAGCAGGAACTTCAGGAGATTAGGAAGAGAAAGTTGAAGAAACGAGGAAGAGAAGCAGGAAGTAGTAGAGACGAGGAAGAGAAGGAGGGAGTTGAGGAGATGAGGAAGAGAAGCAGGAAGTTTTAGAGACGAGGAAGAGAAGCAGGGAGTTGAGAAGATGAGAAAGAGAAGCAGGAAGTTCAGGAAATGAGGAAGAGGAAGTTGAAGAAACGAGGAAGAGAAGCAGGAAGTATTAGAGACGAGGAAGAGAAGGAGGGAGTTGAGGAGATGAGGAAGAGAAGCAGGAAGTTTTAGAGACGAGGAAGAGAAGCAGGGAATTGAGAAGATGAGAAAGAGAAGCAGGAAGTATTAGAGACGAGGAAGAGGAGGAGGGAGTTGAGGAGATGAGGAAGAGAAGCATGAAGTTTTAGAGACGAGGAAGAGAAGCAGGAAATTCAGGAGATGAGGAAGAGAAGCAGGAAGTTCAGGATATGAGGAAGAGAAGCAGGGAGTTGAGAAGATGAGGAAGAGAAGCAGGAAATTCAGGAGATGAGGAAGAGAAGCAGGAAGTTCAGGATATGAGGAAGAGAAGCAGGAAGTTGAAGAAACGAGGAAGAGAAGCAGGAAGTAGTAGAGACGATGAAGAGAAGCAGGGAGATGAGGAGATGAGGAAGAGAAGCAGGCAGTTGTAGAGACGAGGAAGAGAAGCAGGGAGTTGAGAAGATGATGAAGAGAAGCAGGAAGTTCAGGAGATGAGGAAGAGAAGCAGGAAGTTGAGAAGATGAAGATAAGCAGGAAGTTCGGGATATGAGGAAGAGAAGCAGGAAGTTGAGATTTCGAGGAAGAGAAGCAGGAAGTAGTAGAGATGAGGAAGAGAAGCAGAAGTTGAAGAAACGAGGAAGAGAAGCAGGAAGTAGTAGAGATGAGGAAGAGAAGCAGGAAGTTGAAGAAACGAGGAAGAGAAGCAGGAAGTAGTAGAGACAAGGAAGACAAGCAGGGAGTTGAGAAGATGAGGAAGAGAAGCAGGACATTCAGGAGATGAGGAAGAGAAGCAGGGAGTTGAGGAGGCGAGGAAAAGAAGCGGATAGTTGAGGAGGTGAGGAAGAGAAGTAGAGAGTTGAGAAGATGAAGAGAAACAGGAAGTTGTGGAGACGAGAAAGAGAAGCAGGGAGTTGAGAAGAGAAAGAATAGAATAAAGTTGAGGAGAATAGAATGTGAAAAAAGAGAGAACTAGACTAAAGAAGAGAAGTTATGGATGAGAAGGAAGGAGATAGGAAGAATCGGAAGTTGACCAGGAGAAGGAAAATGGAGAAAAATAGGAATAAGAACGAAAGAGAGGAGAGGAGAGTAATTAAAAGAAAGTAGGAGCAGGAGGAAATGAAGGTAAAGGACTGCAGTGTGCGATAGAGGAAAGATGACACTGAAGAAAATTGGTATAGAGCAAAAAAGGGAATGGTCGGGAAAGTGAAAGAGGAAGAAGAAGACGAAGAAGAAAAAGGAAAGTAAGTGAGAATGCGTTAAGAGGACTACATGCTCACCTATGTTTTTGTAACGATGTTCCGCAGCACAGCGCAGCCTGGTCCTCCCTGAGACCGTCTCATCAAAATCATGGAGCCGTAATTATCCTCATTGAAGGAGACGACCGGGCAGTCAGTCCGAGCCAGAGGAAGCGATATTTCATCGCTCTGATTACAAAATAAGACCACTTGAGGAGACAGGCTGCTCGCTAGGCCTCCTTGCAAGGGGTGTCATGTGCAGCGCTGCCCAGTGCGGCAGCATGTCCTCTTACTTAAGGAACAAGGCTTCGAACCTCGGCATTTGTGGGGAATAAAGCGGCTGCGCGACAGATTTTCACACGAGGGATAGATGGCCAACACACACCGAACTTCAAACTGAAACAGAAAGTGACGTCATTTGTATTCCCCTTGTTTTTTATGTACTCCCGTTGTTCTCGATGCATTCCAGTTCTTCGCTTTGTATTCCCCTTCTTCTCGTTGTATTCCCCTTGCTTTCGTGTTTTCATGGCTTCATTGTATTTTCGTATTCTTCTTTCTCTCGTTTATTACCATTTTTTTGTTGCATTCCCCTTGTTCTCGTTGTGGTCCTCTTCTTCTACTCGCATGTTACTCATTTTAATATGTACCTTTTTATCAACAAGGTTTTAATTTTTAACTTTGTGAAAAATATGGATACATTGTAATCAGTATTCCACAAGTAACATAATAGTACATTATGCAACGAGACTATAATGGTAGTAATTAAGACGCGAGTATGTTTGTTTATGAAACGAGCGCAAGCGAGTTTCATAATTTTCATACGAGCGTCTTAATTAAGAGCTTACCTTTATAGGCAAGTTTCATACGACTTTTTACTCTCGACCATATTTCTAGCTTGAAATTATTCATAAGTATTCATGTTATGGTTATCTAAGTGAAGAGCGGAACTGACCTTCTAAATTGTAAGATGTGCGCAGACACGAAAGTATTGATTTTTTCCGAGGGACGAATGTCATTGACCTTGATATAATCTAGAGAATAACATGGACATTAATATTGATATAACCTGGAAATTGATTTAGAATTGAAAAACGAGATGACAAATTGAATTTATTTGAATATTATTTACAATTAACGCTAATTATTATAGTAACAGACCTTAACCTTCTGCGACAGTATTGGATTTTCAGCCTCCGTGACGTTTCGCTAATTGTCTTTCGATTGCATATCCGAGAATAATCGATACTTGCGGTTTTATAATGGTACAATGGTGATTTCTCACTGGCTGAACAACTGAACTATAATGAATAGGTGTACTTTAATGAGCTGCATTAAAGTGCTACTACCAGGTGTACATATAATTACTACATTTCGGCATGGTCGAACATAAAATAATTTGTTATATATTGATATTTACTTACCTGTCATCTATTTCAATATGTACCCATTTTATCAATTATATTTTTACTTTCTAACTTTGTGTAAACATGTGTTTTCATACTTGTAACATGTTACACCATATTCTACCGACTTTTGTATTCAAAAACAATTAACATAGGCCTATATATCAACCTGAAGATGACCAAATTGGTTGAAATCATTAGTTAATTAAAACATCTTATGAATAATAAATTTATGGGTTATTGTTTTTAGTCACCTGTCTGAAGACAAGTCTGAATCTCACAAGTGATACCAATAAGGCACCACATATGAGGCAACTAGGCCAGGAGATAGTGGGGAAAGGTGACCAGTTCCTTTCCCCCTCCATTGCATACATCGTCGATTAGCTACATGTTACACTAATCAGACTTCAGATTCATACAAACAATATTGTTTTTCCTCTGACACATATCGTCAAGTTAGATACCCTGCCTGATAATAGATATACTGTAAATATGAGCCAGAACCTCAATCAGAGGTAATGTGCGTTATTAACCTTTTATTATACTTGATAAATTTAATGACGGTAACAACATTATATTAAAATCATAAGCATTCAACACAAATTATCTGAAAATAAAATTACTCAAAAAAGAATGAATATTATAGCAAAGCAAACTTGACAACGGCGTGGTTTTGGAGTCCGTATTCACATAGCCATTAAAATTAGACGATCCACAGCCTCGTTTCATAAACCAATGAGAATAATAAATGAGAAAAATATGTGCGCAGTTCTTGAGGTTGAAAGTGGGGGGACGAAGAAAGTACCAATTTTGGTTAAGCGGGAAACATTCAGCGGAAAATGTTCCTTCTTACACCATTATCTCTACCTCATAGTCTGTTCCTGACGCTCTATCAAGGACCATCCTTTTCAGCCATAGGCCTATACCACAGTCTAGTATATACAGTCACGAAGCTTGAGTTGTGAGGATACTAGGAGCAATAGACTGTGCCGGTACTATTTCGCATTGTCTCTAATGAGGCGATAGTAGCGATCCTAGTGGTTAGCAACTGTCTATGAATGCATATTTACTACGTATTGAGCTTCGTGACTGTATATACGAGACTGTGCCTATACTCTCTACATGATGTACTGTATCTTCAAATTTCCAGCTGCTTGCTCGAAAACAACGTTTGCGAGAATTCAGTTATGAATAAACTTTTCTTCTTTTGGGAGGGAGGGCAACAATGGCATTAGCTGTTATTTTTTAATTAGTAGAGATATCAAGTTCCTTTGAAGATCAAGTTGGTTTTTTGAAATTATGACCTATACTTATTTCATTAAATTCCGATTTTGCGAAAAAAGAAGAATACACAAATTTTGTTAGAAATATTTTTATCAAATCCTTATTTTTATAAAATGTATTTATTTATTTATTTATTTATTTATTTATTTATTTATTTATTTATTTATTTATTTATTTATTTAACCTGACAGGTTTAAGACCATAAGGCCTTCTCTTCCATCCTACCAGATAGCACATATAAATACAAAAAAGAAATACAAAAATACAAATAAGAAAAACATTAGTACAGCACACTGTAATACTTGGAATGATTATATCTTAGATTTCTTATGTTTATCTTTAGCATAAATATAATCAGTTTCGACTATTAATAGTCCCACGACCGTTGTAGAACTAAGTCAGAAGTTAATACTCATTAAAACAAGTTGGCGAGAGGATGTATTCGTATGTGAAAGGTAAACAAAAAAAATCCGACTTCTGTGTTTATGTAAAAGGTAAACAAAAGATATCTAAGATACAGTATTTCAAAGCATTAACGTGTAATATTTTCCAATTTTCTTAAATATTTGACAAAAATAAGGGTTTGACTAAAAAATGTTTCCGATAAACGTTCTACTTTTTTTTTTGCGTAAAATCTGAATATGATGAAAAAGTTTCGGTTTCCATCTAAAGCAGCCGTGGCGAGAACGTGACTCGCGAGACATTGTGGCTCGCAGTGATAGCTGTGCATTTCGCTTGCTTCTTACCTCCGCCAACCCCCACCTTCTCACTCACTGGAGTCAAACTCCGTTCCATTTGTATTTGTCTCTGACCTGCGAGTGGCATATGTCACTCTCGAAACAATGTACGAAAGTTCCAAGTAGGATGACAGGACCCATTTTTTTGCTGTCAATATGATGAGAATATTAAATGTATGATTTGTTCACAAGTATTACGAGGAAAACGGTTGTATAACATAAAACGGCATTATACTACATGTCACTGATGAAACATTAAAAGGTTAAGTGTTATTGTTATCATCATCATCATCATCATCATCATCATCATCTCTGTACGTCGACCCTTTATCAGCAGATGTACGAATAATGCGGTTATCTCTTCAATTTGAACTCGCTGATTTACAGTATGATGGTAAATGAAAGCTAGATGTAAAAACTTGACAAATGTTGAACTTTAAAATCTTTGCCAAAAAATAAATATCCGAAGCTTCGTTCTTTCGCTTGCTCTGTTGAAGCCTTGTTCGCTACAACTTACGTTTGTGAAAAATTATTTTCAACAATTAAAATAGTAAAAATCAAATTTAGATCACGACTGACAGACAAATACCCTCGTGATCAACTACGACTGGCAGTAAGTGACATCATTACTGATTTTGAAACTTTGTCGCAGAGGCATTCTGAAGACAGTTCATTTATTGTTCATTTCTTTCTTCGTTACAGGTACTAAATATTAGTTTGTAGCCTTGTACTGTATAAAATTATATTTAAGTGCTTGACGTAAGGAAAATGAAAATCCGTTAATAAGTCAGACAGTTGCTTCACTTCCCCTTCGGATGTCCGCCTCCCTCCATAGGTGCTATGCACGTTGCAGGTTACACAGTGGCTCGGCGCGCGATTACATTTTCGCTACCGCTGATCTAAAGGAACTAAGTTTATACGATGAAAGAGTGGTGGACCTTCATGATCTCCGCCAAATAAAAAATAACTAATTGTATTGTTTCCCCTTAAAACGAAGGAGAGTTTAATCAAAATATCACAAGCGCATTGCTTTCAATACAAGTGGCTGGAGAGTTTTTCAAACATCCCCTATAATGGCCCTCATAATGATTCTTTTTATCACGTAATTTTGATCACAAACCCACCTCTGGAAAGAGTGGTATGAAACTCCTTAATGTTTCGTCACTCCTAGGACATTCATTAGTAGGCTAAAAACTTATCAGCAATGCTCTTACTCAGCGTAAAAACTTTCAGTCGACTATTTCATCAATTTTTATTGTATTTAGTTGAGTTTTAATAGCTGTTTTAAGTCAGATATTAGGTCATTAGCGAATCCGGCAGATGATTTTCCTCTTTCTCTTCCTCCTTTGATATTGGAACCGTTACATAGATCCGAAACGTTGGTTCTCTCTCCATTTATGACACTAAACAAGCACCAAGAAGCTAACACCAGTTACGTATCAGAGAATGAAAGCGTAGCGGTGCAGTTGAAGTGCTTCAAGGATAGTTGTGTGTAATGTATTGTTTTTGTTTATTTTTAAACGCTGAGATTTTGGCCCAATCGCCCGGCTGAAGACCTGGTTACACCCCTCGACCTTTAATTGAGTCTCCCATAGCAGAATGTGTCGGAGTCCCTCTCCTCTCTTCTCCTCTCCTCGCTTCTCCGAGCTCGGTTAGTTTCTGATAGGCCGTTGTTATATAAGGCGAACACAATCAAAAACCGCGAGCAAGATTGAGAGGCTAGTGGTTAACCGTCAGGATGGTCAAAAAATGTCTGCAAGGTCGTCAGCATCGTTGACTAGAACAGTAACGATTTCCAACTCGCAGCGAGGGCATACGAGGTCGTCAGAATACCTGAAGGGTCAGGGTTCTTAATAAATATATTTCAACATCGTCACACTCGATGCTGTTACATGGCCAAAAAAATAAATGCTTATTGTTCACGTTAGCCTGTGTAATGTACTAATGCTCGTACTTAGCCTGAAGGTCGGAATATCCAACTGTCACTGTTGCATGTAGGCTATTTTCTGTCCTGTTATTCCTGTTACTTATACAATGCCACTATGACTACTGATACCAGTAGCTGTTGATGCAATACTGCTGATACGTACTGCACTTACTATTAATATATTTGCACTGTTACTGTTAGCTGTTATTATATTACTATTAGTACTTCTTAGTGCTAATACAATACTGACAATTTAAGTCACACAGAGTTAGTGTGCACTCAATGTTGGTTGCTTGACAGTTGTCAGCCCACTTTGAGGTCTGTGGATATAGAGGGAAAAGTTGGATCGGTGTCGGGTAGAGTTCCCGGGTAGCTCAGTTGGGAGAGCGTTGGTACGTTTAACCGAAGGTCCCGGGTTCGATACCCGGCCCCGGAACAATTTTCCCCTCGAAATTATTCAAATTAACTTTACAGGGAGTTATACCTGGAAGCTTGATTTGCATAATACACGTCACTGTACCTAACAGAAAACCACAATTTAAGTCACAAAGAGTTAGTGTGCACTCAATGTTGGTTGCTTGACAGTTGTCAGCCCACTTTGAGATCTGTGGATATAGAGGGAAAAATTGGATCGGTGTCGGGTAGAGTTCCCGGGAGCTCAGTTGGGAGAGCGTTGGTACGTTTAACCAAAAGTCCCGGGTTCGATACCCGGCCCCGGAACAATTATTCCCTCGAAATTATTCAAATTAACTTTACAGGGAGTTATACCTGGAAGCTTGATTTGCATAATACACGTCACTGTACGTAAGGGAAAAACCACAATTTAAGTCACACAGAGTTAGTGTGCACTCAATGTTGGTTGCTGGACAGTTGTCAGCCCACTTTGAGATCTGTGGATATAGAGGGAAAAATTGGATCGATGTCAGGTAGAGTTCCCGGGTAGCTCAGTTGGGAGAGCGTTGGTACATTTAACCAAAGGTCCCGGGTTTGATACCCGGCCCCGGAACAATTTTTACCTCGAAATTATTCAAATTAACATTACAGGGAGTTATACCTGGAAGCTTGATTTGCATAATACAATAGTAGTTATTATTGCTGTTTCTAGTTCTATTCCCAAAAGTTTTACTGTTGCCGTTAACACTATTTTATTTATTTATTTATTATTATTATCATCATCATCATCATCATCATCATCATCATCATCATCATCATCATCATCATCATCATCATCATCATCATCAGTATTTACGCCACAGTCGCATTTGTCTACTCAACTTCTAAAGATGCAACATACTTTGAATGTAAATGTGCAAAAATGCGACAACCACACTGGACTTCAGAAACAAATGTGGTAATGAAAGAAAAGGAAATCAGAGATGTGTTTGAACTAATATGAATTTAAATGAAATGCTAATGGGATGGACAATGTTCAAGAATTGATTTAAAAGAGTTGATGCAATTCATGTAAGTTAAGAGAACAATTTCTTCTAATGATTTATGTAATTCCATCGCATACTGTAAATTGTGAAAACTAGAATTAGAAACCGCCTTTCAGTAAAAAGAGTTAGAACTCTGCTAACAATAAATCTTGAAGGGCCTACTAGTAAAGAATTTCAATGTTTAGAGTGCCCATAAAATAATGTATTTTAATGTGATGTAAATTCAGCAATAATTGATTCTAAATAAACCTACGTCTAAGATTTACTTACATAAGTATATCTAGACTGTGATAAGATGGATTGAAAGTAATACAACTCCAAGAAATAAATTACGTAACTTTTTGTTTCTGCATATATTACTTTCTTACAAATGGCTTTTAAGGAACACGCAGGTTCATTTCCGCCCTCACATAAGCCCGCCATCGGTCCCTATCCTGTGCAAGATTAATCCAGTGTCTATCATCATATCCAACCTCCCTCAAATCCAAATCCAAATCCTCCCCAAAGGTCTTTTTCCCTCCGGCCTCCCGACTAACACTCTATATGCATTTCTGGATTCGCCCATACGTGCTACATGCCCTGTCCATCTCAAATGTCTGAATTTAATGTTCCTAATTATGTCAGGTGAAGAATACAATGCGTGCAGTTCTACGTTGTGTAACTTTTTCCATTCTCCTTTAACTTCATCCTTCTTAGCCCCAAATATTTCCTGAGCATCTTATTATCTAACACCCTTACCCTCTGTTCCTCTCTCAAAGTGAGAGTCCAAGTTTCACCACCATAAAAAACAACCGGTAATATAACTGTTTTATAAATTCTAACTTTAAGATTTTTTGACAGCAGACTGGATGATAAAAGTTTCTCAACCGAATAATAACAGGCATTCCTCATATTTATTCTGTCTTTAATTTCCTTCCAAGTACCATTTATATTTGTTACTGTTGCTCAATAAGAATATTATATAAAACTTCTCTCTTAACTTAGTCATGTGCCTTTTTGAAATCTATGAATAACTGATGTACTGTACCTTTATTCTCCCATTTTTTCTCCAATATGTTTTTATTTTACACCAATGCAAATGTTTTTGTTATTACTTTTAATACCACAAATATTTTATTATTGCTACTATTTATGCTAATTGAAAATTTCAATTTAACACTGCTACTATTACTGCTCCGGGTCTAGTCTGGTTTGTAAGTAACATTAGGTGAAACTGTTAATAATTTTTTCAATTTCCTATTTTTTATGTTAAGCATCTAACACCAGTCCTAAGACTAAAATCTGTAACCTACTTTTATGTAGCAAAACTAACTAGAGTTTTTATTAAATATATTCTACCTTCAAAGTAATATAGAATCACAAGCTTCGTTGTTACTACATCGCTGACTGTAAGCTGAGATTATCTTCATTTTTTGTGTGCATCGCAAAAAGAAATAAATGTATTGTTTTTCAGCGACGTAAGATGAGAACTTTCCTTAAGCTTCCGTCAAGCTTTTTAAAAATCGTGGTTTTGAATTAAATCCTCATAAAAATGTGTCGGGTGGATCTTATCCATGCGACAGGTAGAGGCGGACAGCTTTCAGTGATCAGGGGTGAGATTATGGCATGGAATTCCTCTCCACTCAACAAGCTACAGTCTGTTAAGATCTTGTGTTACTTTATTTTAGAAAAAGAAGTAGAGATTTATTTCAAAGGCATTCTTTACTGCTAAGGTGCTTGATATTTGGTTTCCAGCTCCTGAAATCATTAAATAAAATTATAATTATCGCCTCCAACAAGCCTTGTTGGCAGACCTTGGATGATACAGGATGGACTTAAATATCCTTCCTTTCCTTAGGAGATTTCATGAGAACCATAGGCTTAATGCTGAATACTCAGAACGTTTTTGAGATATTTCTCTAGAGCTTATGAATGGCGTGATTTCCTACAAAGTTATGGGAATGGACAAGGGTCCTCCTTACATTATTGTATACTTGTCTCAAACCTTAGGTTGATAAAATTGTATTTGAACATAGGGTATGTTAATTTTGTATATTTCCTTAATAATAATAATAATAATAATAATAATAATAATAATAATACTTACAAATGGCTTTTGAGGAACCCGCAGGTTCATTGCCGCCGTCATCCTCTTTCACAATAGCCCTGTCAATACTCTGGAATTCGCTACCTGCTAGCATCAGGGACTGTCGAAATGAAATTGAATTCAAACGCAAACTTACTAGGCACTTGGTCAGTAATTGAGACTCGTTCAGACATGGCTTCTTGTAAATAGTTCTCTTAATCTATCACAAAATATCTCACAGTGGCGTAGCGTCAATGTAAGCTAAAAAGCTTAGCTTCCCCAGTTAATAATAATTTCATAATAAACCTGCAGTTTATGAACAAAATTATTTATTATTTTTAATAGAATTTATATTTACGCGTTAAATATTGTGATGCGGCAGCTCAGGATGATTTGTGATGCAGCAGTAAACAAGAAGCCTGTACACACCAGCTTCCAAGCAGACTGGTTTCTTTCACTCATTCTTCTGTGTAACCCACCCCGCAGATTTTCATCCCTTTCTAACTAAACTACCCTGCTCGCAAGGCACGGAAGAAGCTAGCTTTTACATTGAAAGTTTCAGCGTTATCCCTTTTCGTGAGTTGTGTTCAGTTGAAGTGTTAGTGTGCAATGCGGCTAATATAATAAATAATGAGTGAAATAACAGTTCCTAACACCAATTTACTTGAATTTTTAGGACAATTCTATTATCAAGACTGACTTACGAACAAAAGTGCGATTTAAAAAGCAAATGACCGTGTCTATTTGTTAGAGATGTGTGTAAACCATGAAATCATATTTTACTACGTACCATTTGAGGTCATGCCTTATTGGTGTTACTTACGAGGTTCCAACCAGTCTTCGGACTGCTGACTTGACATTGACTACTATTTATTTTAAGACTGTATTTTTGTAATACGTTTTCTCATATGTATATGAAAGACAACTTGAGTTAGCTTCCCCTGCTCAAAATTTCATGCTACGCCACTGATATCTCAATATATGGTAATTTCATCTTTACAGAATTTTGTTATTCTAGGTAGATTTGTAATTCAGTAAATACAAAAATATTCTTGTTCTTCACTTATATGATAAATTGTCTAGCTTTCATTAATCAGGCAATCTTGTCGTACTTTAATTTTTATTGCAATTGTAATTGTAAATTTAATATTACTTGTAATTTTATTCTTCATATCATAGTTGTAATCCCCTGGTAGAGGGGCAGAGAAGGCCTGATGGCCTTATCTCTACCAGGTTAAATAAATAAATACTAATACTAATAAGTCCGCCATCGGTCCCTATCCTGTGCAAGATTAATCCAATCTCCATCATCATATCCCACCTCTCTCAAATCCATTTTAATATTATCCTCCTATCTACGTCTCGGCCTCCCCAAAGATCTTTTTCTCTCAGGTCTCCCAACTAACACTCTATATGCATTTCCGGAGTCATCCAAACGTGCTACATGCCCTGATTATCTGAAACATCTGGATTTAATGTTCCTAATTATGTCAGGTGAAGAATACAATGCGTGCAGTTCTGCATTTATAACTATGATGTCGCACTATCTATTCTTAAGTACTAAATACGATAACCTGTCACTGATAAATTCGACTTTTCTACTATTCTTTTATGAACAAAGAATCTTGTTCCTAATTGGCGATTGTTGTTTCCTTCCCCATAATAAAAGTAATCTCCTATTTATGATATGCCATTCCCATCTAACCTAACCTCTTGTACTCTCACAAAGTCTATTCTATATCTAGCTAGTTCTTTTGCTACTAATGTTACCCCTCCTGTTCTATAAAAACTAGTTACGTTCCAAGTACAAAATCTCATAACCTTATTCCTTTGCTGTGGTCGTGCCAGAGAATCAGTCCTATTCCGAGGCTTATTGTAAGGTTTCGTAACAAGCTGTTTTTTTACGGTGATGGGTTGTTAGCCCTTCGCCCAACCCCCAAGCTGGAGGACCACCCCTTATCGGCTGTCCACGACTGCTTATTCAATATATTCGCAGCTACCCTCCTTATCTGGAGGCCGTCTCCTCTATCCGCAACCTGAGGACGCGCCATGCCGTGGTGATAGGGACCCACAATACATGGAATAATAATAATAATTATAATAATAATAATAATAGTAATAATAATAATAATAATAATAGTGGAATATAATAAAGTTACTGAAATGTAAGAACTAATAATGCCTCATACAAATAATCGAAGTTGTCTTCAGATCTTAACACACGCGACAGTAAGACAGAAAATGTAAACGATAAGAGGGTCTGGTAATTGGCGTGGTAAGGTCGTGAGACTGTAGCATTATTACAAAGAAGCCCCATTGTTATTACAGTAATTATTATCAATATCATCGAGCCAGGACGCCAGTCTCCCAAATGAGCTTATTTTCTGTTCGAATTCAACCTTAGGAAGGAAGTGAGATAGGGTCCGCGGCCCGCAGGATAGGCGGGTAAGATAAGGAATGCACCATATCATTATGAAGCAGCGATTACCGGGCATCTCAACCTGGACCACAGCCTCCTCCTCAATCTTTCTCAGCCATCTCGTAGCTCGTCAGGCCACACCGCCACGCTTGGCTGCGAAACAGTTCCAGAAGGCCAGGCACGGCTGCTACCAAAGTAGCTACGGGCATAACGCGTAGTAACTCGTGCATGATAACCATTAAATATTTTATAAACTGGGACACTCAGATAAAGTTTCTTATAGGCTGCAGTAGCTATGTGCAAGCTTGTAATAATGCCTGCAGGTCATACGGTCACTTCTAGGTACACACGTCTACATAGATGAATAGCGGAATAGCTTAATTTTTGCTTTTACTTTCTCACGAGACAAATTAGGTCTATGGAGATTATATTGCGCTTTTTCAAAAATGCAATTTATATATTTTCACGATATCTTATGCAACCTATATAGAAGGTAGGCCTATAGAGCTATTCCATCTCAAATCGACCGAAATACAGAGAAAATTGACATTACGATTTCTAAATACAATGAAACTTTTTTGTACGTAGAGAACTGTGATACAATGCTTTGTGCAAAGTTTGAGGCATCAGAACTTCATAGTGTTTAAATTTATCGTATTTTCATAAAATTAGCAACTCTAAATTGTTGTAGCTCCGAAACCCTTTCACCCAATGATCAAAATCGTGGTTTATTTTGATGCTGAGAAATTAAAGTTTATATTGACATATAAAAATATTTTCTTACTTTTTATGGAAATGGAGAAATTTAGATTTTTCCTCATTAAGACGCCTTTGCCTAGGAAAAAATATTTTAAAAATATATACTTAGATTCCGCATTGAAAGTACAAATAAACATATTTTTTACTGCTGGTATGTTGATAAGAAAGTATTGGAAATATCAAATAAAGAATATAAATAGTACGCGCGTGAACTAACTAGCTGACTGTGAGGCGGGAGCTAGCCGAGACAAGCAAGGCCAGGAGAAATAAACACTGTGTCGTCTAGCAGCGCATGGCTGTGCTAGCTTTATCACAAGTTCTCATAAACACAGGAGTAAAATGATGCCCAACGCTCGCTTATCATCATCTCTCGGCCAGTGCGTGCGGTACTGCGCCGTTCAAGTCTAGGCGTGTGAAAATAATTTATTTAATACCCTCGAAACTTATTGCCGTACCACTAAGCGAACAATCCCGAATTTTACATTTCTTTTTACATTTTTACAAATGAGCAAAAAGCCTAAAAGTAAGTAAAATCAGATTATCTGTCTTTCTGTGCACAATAAAAACAAGGATTACTTCTTATCATAACCTACCAAATGTCAGCTTCAAAATGAGCTCTCGTCCAATGTTCTGCAGTAAATGGTTCCAGAGTTCTGAGCGCTGAAAGAGGCTTGTTTTTCTAAAATACGCTAAATTTGTCGCTCAACAATACGAAAACCGTTTGACTTTCGATAGTATATTTTTGCAAATGCACTCTCCTCAGCACCTTCTATACCAGCCGTGGCGAAAAGGCCATGGTGCACCGAGCCACTGTGTAAGCTGCAACATGCATAGCACCTATGGAGGGAGGCGGACAACCGAAGGGGAAATTAATGTTTAGGACGTTTAACGAAGAAAGAAATGAACAAGAAAACATAGGACACATTATCACAACCTAAAATTAACTGTCTTCAGAATGTCTCTGCGACAAAGTTTCAAAATCAGGAATTATGTCACTTACTGCCAATCGTAGTTGATCACGAAGGTATTTCTCTGTCAGTCGTGATCTAAATTTGATTTTTACTATTTTCATTGTTGAAAATAATTTTTCACAAACGTAAGTTACAGCGAACATGGCTTCAACAGAGCAAGCGAAAGAACGAAGCTTCAATTTTTTTTTTTTTTTTTTCCAAATATTTGAAAAGTTCAATATCTGTCAAGTCCTTACATCTAGCTTTCATTTAACGTCACATTGTAAATCTGTGAGTTTAAATTGAAAATCTAACCGCGTTATTCGTACATCTGCTGTAAAAGAATCGACGTACAGAGATGATAATGATAATAATAATAATAATAATAATAATAATAATAATAATAATAATAATAATAATAATAATAATAATAACACTTAACCTTTTAATGTTTCATCAGTAACATGTAGTAACTTATAATGCCGTTTTATGTTATACAACCGTTTTCCTAGTAATATTTGTGAACAAATCATACATTTAAAATTTTCGTCATATTGTAAGCAAAAGAATGCATCCTCCCATCCTACTTGAAACTTTCGTTTTTATAGAGGTACATGGTTTCGAGAGAGATATTGCGACGATACGCCACTCGCAGGTCCGAGACAAATACAAATAGAACGGGGTTTGACTCCAGTGAGTGAGAGGGTGGGGGTTGTAGGTAGGAAGCGAGAGAAAAGCACTGCGAGCCACAATGTGCTCGTGAGTCGCATTTTCGCCGCGGCTGTTCTATATATAGGGAAAAATTAGAGTATAAAAAATGCGAGGTTTTTTACTGATCGATTTCATATGAGATAGCATACTACTTCCCATGGCAAGGAAGAATAAGTCTGCAGATCGATGTACGTCTGAGATCGCACGGATTCACAGAGCTGCAAGACGGAAGGTTCCCTTTAACTCAGCGCAAAGTTTACTCTCTGTAATGAATATATGTGATAGTATCGATATTTGTAATTAAAATGGTAATGTTGGACTTGGCGAGTCTCACATCCATCCTTCACAGTGTTGTTGAACCTCTTCTTGTTTCATCCTTCTCCTTTGAGTTCCCTATCCGCGAAGAGGAACACGGAGGCATTACTCATGCTTGATTTACCACACTCGGTTTAACAACCAGCGCGATTTATTGTTGACTTTTGCATTCATACCGCGCTCCGCGCTCTCTCTCTCTCTCTCTCTCCTTCTCCTTCTCCTTCTCCTCTCTTTATTTATACAGTATGTACCATATATATAAAAGCTTTTCCTTGTTAAGTCGAAAAGACTCCGAACCTACCGCTTTAGACTTATTCCCTGTTTTCTCAGACAATTTCTCCATTTCTTCCCCTCCCTTTATTATATAATAAGATGGCGGTTTCAGAATAAGTACGGAATCCAATGTTTGAGGGATGCAAGCTGTGAAACTAGAGTTCCTCAACCCGCTTCAGACTTCATACCAACCTTCCGTACAATTTACTCGCTTGCCAGGGAACTTAAAGAATAAAATAAATGTATCCATTATACAGGGTGATTTAGGAAGAATAATAAATATTTCAGGGGCTGGCAGTATGGACTATTATGAGTGAAAACGTTCATACAGAACAGAGCTGTCGATTTAACCGATTAAGGGGTTAGGTACAGCTTACAGCAGTAAAATTGTTGGAAATATTCAACATTTTTTTCCTCCATTACTCTATCTTATACAATAGTGAAAATTGGTATGTGTAAAACACTATCCTTTTGCTATATGAAAAAAATATTTTTACGATTTAAAAAAAAATATATTTATATTTTCTTTTAGAAATTCAAAGTGGTGGCAGTTCACTGTGCAGTGATGAAACGTTTCCCTCATAATTACTACTACTGCAACTACTGATACTACTGTCACTACTTATATTACTACTGTCACTACTTTAATTACTACTACTATTCTACTGCTGTTACTACTACTGTCACTACTGATACTACTACTGTCACTACTTACATTACTAGTACTATTCTACTCCTGTTACTACTACTGTCCTACTGCTGTTACTACTACTGTCACTACTGATACTACTACTGTCACTACTTACATTACTAGTACTATTCTACTGCCGTCACTACTACTGTCCTACTGCTGTTACTACTGCTGTCACTACTGATACTACTACTGTCGCTACTTACATTACTACTACTATTCTACTCCTGTTACTACTACTGTCCTACTGCTGTTACTACTGCTGTCACTACTGATACTACTACTGTCGCTACTTACATTACTACTACTATTCTACTCCTGTTACTACTACTGTCCTACTGCTGTTACTACTGCTGTCACTACTGATACTACTACTGTCACTACTGCTGTTACTACTACGATACTACTACTGTCACTACTTACATTACTACTACTATTCTATTGCTGTTACTACTACTGTCCTACTGCTGTCACTACTGATACTACTACTGTCCTACTGCTGTTACTACTACTGTCACTACTGATACTATTACTGTCACTACTTACATTACTACTACTATTTTACTGCCGTTACTACTACTGTCCTACTGCTGTTACTACTGTTGTCACTACTGATACTACTGCCATTACTGCTGTTACTACTACTGTCACTACTGATACTACTACTGTCGCTACTTACATTACTACTACTATTCTACTGCCGTTACTACTACTGTCCTACTGCTGTTACTACTGATACTACTACTGCCACTACTTACATTACTACTACTATTCTACTGCTGTTACTACCACTGTCCTACTGTTGTTACTACTGCTGTCACTACTGATACTACTACTGTCACTACTTATATTACTACTACTATTCTACTGCCGTTACTACTACTGTCCTACTGCTGTTACTACTGATACTACTACTGCCACTACTTACATTACTACTACTATTCTACTGCTGTTACTACCACTGTCCTACTGTTGTTACTACTGCTGTCACTACTGATACTACTACTGTCACTACTTATATTACTACTACTATTCTACTGCTGTTATTACTACTGTCCTACTGCTGTTACTACTGCTGTCACTACTGATACTACTACTGTCATTACTGCTGTTACTACTACTGTCACTACTTACATTACTACTACTATTCTACTGCTGTTACTACTACTGTCCTACTGCTGTTACTACTGCTGTCACTACTGATACTACTGCTGTCACTACTGATACTACTACTGTCACTACTTATATTACTACTACTATTCTACTGCTGTTATTACTACTGTCCTACTGCTGTTACTACTGCTGTCACTACTGATACTACTACTGTCATTACTGCTGTTACTACTACTGTCACTACTTACATTACTACTACTATTCTACTGCTGTTACTACTACTGTCCTACTGCTGTTACTACTGCTGTCACTACTGATACTACTGCTGTCACTACTGATACTACTACTGTCACTACTTATATTACTACTGTCACTACTTTAATTACTACTACTATTCTACTGCTGTTACTACTACTGTCCTACTGCTGTTACTACTGCTGTCACTACTGATACTACTGCTGTCACTACTGATACTACTACTGTCACTACTTATATTACTACTGTTACTACTGTAATTACTACTACTATTCTACTGCTGTTACTACTACTGTCAGTACTGCTGTTACTACTACTGTCAGTACTGCTGTTACTACTACTGTCACTACTGCTTTTACTTTTACTGTCACTATTGATACTACTCTCACTACTACTGTCCTACTGCTATTACGACTACTACTGTCCTGCTACTACTATCCCACTACTACTACTACTACTACTACTACTACTACTACTGTGGCGAAGTGCAGGGAATAATGCTTACGACACAAACGAAAATTTATTTCTCCTCTTCGGCCTCCATTTTGTATTTACGCACAGATCAAGCATGTTTATAGCGGATACATATTCATAAGTTGAGTGAAGAAGACTGGCCATTGGCATGCATTTCATTACTAGGGGACAAACACATGCGAGCCTCGTGCAGGCTTTTCTTCCAACAAGGATAATAAACAATATGATCTAGAGACGAACTGCGAAAACGATTTTCGCTTGAATAGTTTCAGCGAAGACACATGTAAATGAATATGGCTAGACACAGACAAACTTAAATTTATAAGGAAGTCTACGTACAGTATGATTATTTCTCGACAGGATACGCAAACATAGCTTAGAACCACGATGAAATTAACGTACTATGACAATTTTCATTGAATTCCCAGGACCACCGGCGTAGCTCAAGTTATAGAGCATTTGCCTGCTGACTTGGGGTTGCGCTTGGTTGTAGCTTTGATTCCAGCTTGGGCTGATTAGATGGTTGTTTTTTCCGAGGTTTTTCCCAACTGTAAGGCGAATGTCGGGTAATTTATAGGGAATCCTCGGTGTCATCTCTCCAAATACCATCTACCTATCACCAATTCTGTCGACGCCAAATAACCTAGTAGTTGATATAGCGTAATTAAATTACCAAGTAAAAAAAATCCGATAGATGGACAAATTTCGGTGTAAATATAATATGATTTTATTTCACTGTACATTAAACATTTTAAGGATGATTAGTGAAAAGTATATGGAAATAAATATGGAAGCGGACAAAAATTAGCATTTTAAAAATGGTCTCCAGAATTTTAAAGGTCTTCCTAATAATAACTCTATATAGAGACGTTTAACTGTCTTATACTTATACAATGAGTAGCTCGTTTATAAGTCGTGTGTAAATTCCTTGCTAATAATCACTACATACCTCGTGTATAACAATATAACTGTTACACAGCTACGTCATAGTTTCGTCATTACTTCGTTACGAAAGGTAATAGAATATCTGAGGTTCTCTATTGCATCCGGTACAGCGCTATAGTGTGGCGTGTTAAATATCGATAGTAAAACTGGCTCTAATCGATTACCACACTACATTTTGGTCAAAGAGTACAAGTTACAGCGATATTATTCTAATAATTCTATGATCTTTGGTTTGTTCTTCTGTGGTTACAAGGTAACCATCATCATAAAATGACAGTCGATACGAACAGCTGTTAGAGGGGCGGCCATTTTTTCGCTATATACAACGCTTAAACAAGGGGTTTCGTGTATCTAGCTACTGCAAAGCATTTTCCATTGTATAGTTACAGCCTGTTTATACGTCCATAGCTTATTCACGGTTTATTAGTAACGTTTTCTGTCTCAACTCTGCGTAAGTCTCGTATAAAAACTAAACACTGTTCATTAGTAAGACTGTTAAAGTATTAGGCGAGGGCTAAATATAGATCAGAAGGTTAATCAAAGGTTAAGTAATTATTATTTATGTTGTTTAGTCAACTGTCCGAAGAAAGGTCTAAACCTCACAAGTGATACCAAGAAGCCACCAATTATGAGGGAACTAAACCAGGAGATAATCCGGTAGGGTGGCCAGTTCCTTTTTCCCTCCATTGCATACATCACTGATTAGTTACATAGCCTATTACACTAGTCAGATTTCAGATGCAAACAGACAATTTATTGTTCTTCCTTTCACACATATCGTCCTTGAGATGTAGTCTACTGCCTGATAATAGATGTAGACCTACTGTATATATTAGCCAGAACATCAATCAAAAAAGCAAAAATATCTATTTTTACCATTTTGGCCAACAATTCATACCCAGTGTCCCTTAATGAAAATAAACACTGTTGAAATTATAACGACTATTACACTTTTACTACGTCATACTACTTTTGACCAATAAAACGGTGCGAAAGGACATCTTTCAACCATCATGGCTGCTAAGTGCACAATTTTATCACTTCTTTAGCACTTGTTTGTTTTCATCACTTCCCTAGCATTTGTTTCTTTGTTTGTCAACATTTCAAACTGCAAATTCTTTACGGTAAGTACTATAAAACATTCTTTCCGATCGTCATTTGTTTCCCGCATAGATAGTCGATTGAAAATGGCGGCTCCGTTCGAAAGTTTTGGTGATGATAACATTAGTGAAATAGAATGTTAGAAAGTCAATTAATATCAATTGTATTTTATTAGATTACGGTACTTTACAGTATTTCTACTAATCCTTATATAGGCCTACTTTCTTCTGTTTTTATCACTTTCCTGCCATTTGTTTCCTTGTTTGCCAACATTTCAAACTGAAAGTTCTTAACGGTGCTATAAAGCATGCTTTGCGATTGTCATTTGTTTACCCCATAGACCGTCAACTGAAAATGGCTACTCCGTTCAAACGTTTTGATGAAGCTAAGATTAGTGATTTTATTGTATTAGAGTACTTTATTTCGTCTAATCTTTATATACTTTTTTCTAATCGTGTAATAGTCAATTAAATCCCAATCGAGTTTTGATTTTCTTAGATAAATCAAAACCTCCAGTGAGATTACTGTTGAAAAACTTTCCCATTTTTCTGTTCATAATTTATCAATCAACCCGTTGTCTTTGAATATTTTCTGTGGCTGAAAAGAGATGTTCAGATATTTCTAACACCAATATTGTCAGTGTCTCCTGTCCCCTTACGTGTTAACTTCATTACAAGACCATCTCTCCTTGAAAGCTAGCGGGATGGATACTCGTTAGTAAAGGATTTTATGTGAGGTCAGCTGTGATGCGGGAAGTTCTTATCGTTGTAATAGTCGTTCAGTTGTTTACTGTCGATAAATGCATAACTGCGAATGAAGATTACCTCAAGCAAGGCAGAAGTACACTTTAATATATGATTAATCACTCCTGTCCTTCATGCATGTGAAAAAATCTCTCTCATTGAGTTGGAAGAAAATAATATCTTTAAACACAAGGCTTTCAAAAAATGTTTTTTCGACCTAATACTGAATCACATCACAAGACAGTAAACATATGCAAAACAAAACGGTACGAATATCAATTTTATTTAACGACATTTTCAACTGTAGAGGTTATTTTGTTCGTGTTCCAATTTGATGAGACATTCCAGAGAAATTTCTGTGTGGAATTCTCTAGAAACAAGGTTCATAAAATTTACGACACGGAACTCCAGTTTTACTTTCCTCCTTGGGGGTGCCATGCTAAGGATTTTGTCGCTCTTTGCTAAGGATTTTGTCGCTCTTTAATATCCATCGTAGTCAAAAACATGACAAATACAGTTCATTCAACTTCACCTTGGTGTGTTGAAACTCAAGCTGTAATCCGTGAAAGGATATGAAATCCAATAATAATAATAATAATAATAATAATAATAATAATAATAATAATAATAATAATAATATAATAATAATAATAGTAGTAATAGTAATAGTAGTAGTAGTAGTAGTAGTAATAGTAATAGTAATAGTAATAGTAATAGTAATAGTAATAGTAATAGTAATAGTAATAATAATAATAATAATAATAATAATAATAATAATAATTACTTACAAACGGCAGGTTCATTGCCGCCCTCACTTAAGCCCGTCATCGGTCCCTACCCTGTGCAAGATTAATCCAGTCTCTATCATATCCCACCACCCTCAAATCCATTTTAATATTATTCTCCCATCTACGTCTCGGTCTCCCCAAAGGTCTTTTCCCTCAAGTCTCCCAACTAACACTCTATATGCATTTCTGGATTCGCCCGTAAGTGCTACATGCCCTGTCCATCACAAACGTCTGGATTTAATGTTTCTTATTATGTCAGGTGAAGAATACAATGCATGCAGTAATAATAATAATAATAATAATAATAATAATAATAATAATAATAATACTTACTTACAAATGGCTTTTAAGGAACCCGAAGGTTCATTGCCGCCCTCACATAAGCCCGTCATCGGTCCCTATCCTGTGCAAGATTAATCCAGTCTCTATCATCATATCCCACCTCCCTCAAATCCATTTTAATATTATCCTCCCATCTACGTCTCGGCCTCCCCAAAGGTGTAGGGATTCGTAACAAGCTGTTTTTTTTTACGGTGATGGGTTGTTAGCCCTTCGCCCAACCCCCAAGCTGGAGCATCACCCCTTATCGGCTGTCCACGACTGCTTATTCAATATATTCGCAGCTACCCCAATAATAATAATAATAATAATAATAATAATAATAATAATAATAATAATAATAACAACAACACTGGTTAACAGCAATTTTGTATCTGGTGTGTGAAACATCAATTCACATCAATCTTTGGTTGTAGAATCCGAAACAGCCTTCGAAATTGCAGTATCACGTAAAGGTTTTGAGATATTTTAGATTTTGTATGGATTTTTAAATATTCTTACGTTGTGTTGGTCATTTTTTTTCAGAGATATTGTATAATAAATAAGGACTATGATGGCTAGACTCTTTATTTCCATGTAATACACGGTGGAAGAAAGTAGGCTATATTTATTGGGTTACAAATCAGGAAATTGTTAAAGATTCTATCTTTATTGCAAAGTCACAAATCTCGAGTTAACCCCTTGGTTCTCTTTCGAAAGACTGCCCTGCTAGATAGCTACAAGAACTCAAAATTCACATTTACTTTTTCCAAGAAAACTGAGGTGCTTGTATTGACGAACAGGGTGAACATTTTCACCAGTACACCCTCCCATGGAGAGTCGTTACCAAGGTTACTGGAACAGTTCAATAATGGGTGATTATTGTTGATTTCCTTTTAGAGAGACGGATGACACACCGTACAAAAGGAAAGATTCATCATCCCATTTTGCTGAAAGAAATTGGTTTTAAACGCTATAAATATTAACATCTTGGATTACTGGGAATTATTTTACGTTTTTTTGGTTTATAAGAATTATTTTATGTTACTAAGAAAACTTTAGTGTGTTCTGAGTGTTATGTTTGTTTTTAAAATGACCCATGTCTGACAATATCGTATTTCTGTCTTTGTGTTAGTGCTGTGTGTCTAGGGAATGTGACGTGATAGAAAGAAGCTTATTTCTCCACTGAATTCAGCACTCCAAAATTAGATAAATCCACCCATTTACACACCAGACATACGAAAACAGTTTCAATTTGTTGACTAGTGTAATCATCTGCGTACGGAACTGACATTATTTTCTGAACTCTGCACGCGTGTAAATATGTTCCCTAACTCGGAATGCTTCAGTACGTCGTTTCGAAGCGGGTGTTTGATAGCTTCCAGCCCAAACTGCGAGCGCCTGTCTGCGATGGTCGCTTAACATATTCCATAAAAGGCGACCGTCTCCTTCCGCAAACTAAGGACGCGCCATTAGTCCCTCGGGGCTACGCAACTTCGATCAGTGAAGCGCATTTTTGTCCATTGTTAATTTATTATTTCCTCTAGAAACTCTGCCTTCATAAATTTAATATCCCCCAAGGGTCAGAAAAGTGACAAACAAGAATTTCGTGCACGCATGTTCTCGTCATAACAATCCGTCCAGTTTAATTATTTATAGGTAATAGCGAGGTCTTTAATCAAAGATAAATAATATAGTGACTGTCGCTGTTGTTTAATATGCATGTATTTTGAAGACGTGCCTATTAAATTGTAATTATTTTGTATGATCTGACATGCCCCAGATGTTTCATTACGGATTTATTGATTTGTCCTACAGAATATTCTCTGTAATGTTGACAAATGATATTTGAGGAGAAAAATTCGCTCTGGCGCCGGGGATCGAACCCGGGTCCTTGGTTCTACGTACCAAGTGCTCTGACAACTGAGCTGTGCCGAATTCAATCCACAGCACCGGATCGAATCTTCCTCCTTCAGTGTTTCCCTTTGTGGCCTGACTCCAAATTAGGCTTGTATGTTGACATATATGTCTACTATCAACTGCCATTATAAAGAGTGCGTCAGAAAGAACGGATGGATTTCAAACTATCGATACGCAACGAGGAGAGAGATATAGTGAGGGGGACCACGACTGTTGGGTCAGCCATAGAATGCAGTTTCATTTGAGAACATGGTGTTGGTCTGGTGTACAACGTGCTTTCATCGCAGAGACATTTTTGAAAAATGAAGAGTCTGTGATCGCCACTCAGGACTCATTTCGACATCGGATGTCACGCTAGGATTTCAACTCGGAATACAATTTGGCGGTGGGTGGCTTCATTTCGTATCACAGGTTCAACATTAAAGAAGAAATCACCTGGACGAAATTCTATTGCACTGAGATTGTCCGAGGCTACGGTAAGATCTCGCGCCCTGCGACTTCTTTCTTTGGGACCATTTGAAGGCGTAAGTTTGTAAACATCGATCACATACACTGGACGAACTGAAGACAGCGATTCGTGAAGAAATCGTGGCAATTGCACCAGCTATGACTGTGAAAGTGATGGCGAACATCAGAAAACGCCTCGATGCCTGTATTGAAAGCCAAGGACATCATATGGATAATGTTGTTTTACATAAATAAACTGCATGTATTGGTGAATATGTTGATAACAATAAATTTTTGATTTGATGAATCTTTACAATTTTCTTGCCATGTGAAATCCATCCGTTCTTTCTGACGCACCCTGTACTAGGAGCGCACTCAGTTGAGTGACTTATTTGGCCGGGATCCCGCAGTTATGATGCACTGCTAGCTATGAGAATATTATGGATTTATACAGAATAATCTCTGTAATGTTGACTATCCGGTACTGTGGATTGAATTCGGCATAGCTCAGTGGTCAGAGCGCTTAGTACGTAGAACCAAGGACCTGGGTTCGATCCCCGGCGCCGGAGCGAATTTTTCTCCTCAAATATTAATTGTCAACATTGCAGAGATTATTCTGTAGGACAAATTAATAAATCCATAATATTCTCACAGCTAGCAGTGCATCATAACTGCGGAACCCCGGCCAAATAAGTCACTCAACTGAGTGCGCTCCTAGTATAATGGCAGTTGACACTAGACATATACGTCAACATATATGCCTAACTTGGAGTCAGGTCACAAAGGAGAACACTGAAGGAGGAAGGTTCGATCCGGTGCTGTGGATTGAATTCGGCGTAGCTCAGTAGTCAGAGCGCTTGGTACGTAGAACCAAGGTCCGGGGTTCGATCCCCGGCGCCGGAGCGAATTTTTCTCCTTAAATATTAATTGCCAGATGTTTCAGCACCTCAAGGTTAACTTTTGACAAGCTATCTTAGGAAGCAGATGTGTTGAGGGAGGTGAGATATGATGATAGAGATTGGGTTAATCTCGCACAGGATAGGGACCGATGGCGGGCTTATGTGAGGGCGGCTATGAACCTGCGGGTTCTTTAAAAGCCATTTGTAAGTAAGTAAGTACATCTCTTTCAGATGTTCTTGTATTTGTAATAACTGACCCTAAATATTTAAAAGACTCGCACTTTCTTTTATTTTGATACTAGACAGTAGGCCTAAAAATAAGAATATCAATAATTTTCCCGTTTCAAAGAGATGTATGTATGTATTTATTTACACCGCAAGTGGGCAAACATCCGGTGGCACTTAATTACACACAAATAAAAATAATACACAATACATTTAAAATACACAATACAAATAAAGGCTCATTCACAAAGAAAATTAAACATAACGTAAGCGTTAACTTAACGTTAAGGCCCATTCACAATGAAAATTAAGCATAACCGTAACATAAACACAGAAGTTTGCGCCCAGGCTACCAAATGGGATCATTCACAATGACTCACATAAGCATTGACATAAACATTACCGTAAGACGTTAACATGAAAGTTTGCAAACTCCAAACTTTCATGCTTATGCTTACGTGATTTGCAAACAGAACACAATCGTGAAGCGCTTAAGTGTACGACAGAAAATGAGGAAATGGCGTCGTTGTTATGTTTCCATGGTTACCAAGTATGTTTGCTGTTATGTTTATGTTCCCATCGTGAATGATCTTGATTTTACCGTAACGTTTATATTCTTAAGTTAACGCTTACGTTATGTTTAATTTTCATTGAGCCTTTACAGTAAAATCAAGAAGTCATACCATCATTCACGATAGGAACATAAACATAACAGCAAACATACTTGATAACCATGGAAACATAACAACGACGCCATTTCCTCATGTTCTGTCGTATACTTCAGCGCTCCAGGATTGTGTTCTGTTTGCAAAAAACGTAAGCATAAGCGTGAATGTTTGGAGTTTGAAACTTTCATGTTAACGTCTTACGGTAATGTTTATGTCAATGCTTATGTGAATCATTGTGAATGATCCCATTTGGTAGCCTGGGCGTAAACTTCTGTGTTTATGTTACGGTTATGTTTAATTTTCATTGTGAATGGGCCTTAATACATAATAATTACATTAATAATAATACATAAAATAACCTAATTAATAGGTGAATCTAATTTTCTATTACAACCCACATATGTATAAGCCCTACATAAGTTTCACATTGATACTGATAACCTTTCACTTCACTCTCATCTCACTCACTGCACTGGCACTGTGACACATTTCACTGACACTATAGAACACACTATACATTATCACTAATCGAAACTATTCACTGCCATTGTAAACCATAACTTCACCGACTCGCCAGGCTTTACTGATACAACAGTTCAAAGAAGACAAACAATTACACACTTATTCATACTTATAAAGAGAACTACATTAATCTGAACATTTGTAGTCTAAGACCCTCTTACAAGCTATTTTAAAATAAGTTACAATTCAAACCAAGGGAATAACTCGTCAGGCTAAGTAAATACATGTCACCTTAAGTAATGTAACGTCTCTTTTTTTAATTTACACTTTATACACAACTTTTTAAGTTATTTTTAAATCTCCTTAAGGAAGGGCAGCCCTCAAAGACCGCTGCAGGTAGGTCATTCCAATCATTTATAGTTAGATTTAAAAATGAGAATTTACCTACATCTGTTTTCTGTTTTCTACATTTGTTTTTAAACTCATGATCATTCCTACCATAGGACGTTGGCTTCTCTAACCGAGCCATGTTTTTGACCTAGATGTACTCTGTACAATAAGGTTATTCTAGTTTTTCTACGTTTGTTTTCTAGTGTTTCCCATTGAAGTTCTTTTATCGTATCATTCTCGTCTCCTCTTGTACCTTTAACAAATTTAGCTGCTCTATAGGCCTACTGGATTCTTTCTAAGGAATTTATCTGGTGTATTCTATAGGGATCCCAACATTTAGTTCCGTATTCCATTAATGGTCACACTAACGTTAGATAATTTCTAAAAAATAAACCTAACCAGATATAATTAATTAATTAACTAGTGGACTTACTCGTGTTAATTATGTAGGTTTGTGCGGCTTACAAATAAATATTACCACACAGGTGTATACAAACTCACATGTAATAGTTGTGATAAGTTATACATAGGACAGATAGGCAGATCATTCCAAACACGCTACAAAGAACACATTAAAGCAATAACCAGAGGACACAATACATCTACATACGCCGATCACATAACCAATGCTAACCATACATACAATAACATAAATGCGGATAATGAAATCCTACACATACAACCGAAGAACCAAAAACTCAACACACTAGAACAATACGAAATATACAAACACACTAAAACACACTCCGATCAGATTCTCAACACACAGATCAATTTCAGTACACACTCACTATTTGATTCCACTTTTCAACACCTTTCAACAATCAAACGCACCCACATAACAGGCAGAGAAGTTCGAGCGACGCCGAGATCTAGTAGGCTCTGACGATGGTGTGTGAAGCATCGAAACAGCTGTAAGCCGCACAAACCTACATAATTAACACGAGTAAGTCCACTAGTTAATTAATCAATTACATTCAAGTGTTAAAAGTAGTGTACGTAAGATTCAAAATAGACTAACCAGATATTTAGTCCAAGGGAATCGAACCCACGCCCGAGTGCAGAATCGGACTATATTAACTCTAGACTAATCCAGTGGACCCAGTGAAGTTAATGGCAATTGTATGCAAAATATTTTATGCGAGATCGTGCGTATTTGCTTGTTTTCCGCACAGAACCAATACGCGGTAAGTGTGAAATACCACATTCAGTATTCCCAACGTAACACACATAACAATTTCCCTCTTCTTACCGCTTAAGCGCGACATTCGTTTTACTGCTTTAGGTTTTTAACATATTATTTTTAGAGACGTTTAACATAGTAATAATTATAAATTGGAAACTTACCACTGCAATTTCACCTAAATTGCAATGATAATTATTGTTTTTAAATATTTGCAAAAATTAAGTAAACTCTACAACACCACAAAAGTTACTGCATTTGTAATGCAAGTAACATTAAGGAGGCCGTGAAAAAATCAACAAGATTCCAGATGCCGATGTTATTATTGCAATATGTTATATAAATAATATTGTTAAAATATTAAAATGAAAAATAAATCATTACATAACCTTACCGTTTGTTTTAAGTTCGCATTTATAGACTGGGGAAAAAAAAAGACAGACGTATATCACGGCCTGCTGGAGTATAGTTAACACAGAAAACATTTTATAGTAACAATGTTGAAGATAGATATTTTGGTTTTCCGAAGTTGCCGTCATTAAACAGAAACCAACATGGAGATTTCATTGCAACTAATTAGAAATTCATCTTTCAGGTATGTAATAAACGATCTTCTCACAAAATAATGTACGATACACGAGCGGTGTGTTTGTGTTCATATTCTCGGAAATTAAAACAGCTCAACTATGTTTCGCTTTTTCAATCTTTTCCTCGAACATGAAAACGTCAACATACCGCTCTTGTAACGTATATTACTATTTTGTGCCCCATTTCATCCATGTCAACGCTCGTCCGCGGAAGTCTCTTTGCTAATCACAGAACTGAAGACATGACATAAAATGGCTACCTGCAGTGTTCTGAATTTATTGACATTAAAGATGGCATCAGAAGGTAAGGACTTTATTGACAGGGAAGTGTTCCTGCCTCGGACATCAACAGGTTGTGGCGAGGATTTGTAAACCGTTAGTCAATTTGTCACCGTGGGGTGTCGGGAAATGCTGCGACGTATTTCACCTCTCCACCGCGGAGGAAATTCTTTTCGGTCGGCAGGATAAAGAATTCCGTCATATATGGGAGAGGGATGTCCAACTTGGCCCGCACTTTACATTACATGCATACCCGCACACAGCAATATAAATTCATATATGCATGTCTGACGTGTAGTAACAAGGTCCATGAGGATATGTTACATAAATTATACTCGAAATATTGAAACCAATAACAGGCTTAAGTGACTCGCTTGTCACCACGTGTGCGTGGAAGTTTGTTGACAACCAGTAACAGCAGAAACACCTTCCGTTTGAGATAACAGTAAGTTGTTATACAGGGACATCATTTTATTTTTACTTCAATTTTTATTGTACCTGGGTTTTTTAATGTACTTCACTCCCACCCCTTCTACTAATGAAGTTCCATCTGTCCTTCAGACAGAATCAAGGCTGCACTGAGTTAGGGAGTATAGTAAGTTCCAGAAATAAGTTCGCGTTTTCCAGTGACGAAAGAGCTTTCAATATTGAATCATATTTTCGCACAGTTCATTTGCCTACGTCGCATCCCGATTTCCCCCACCTGCTTCTGCACGCCCTTCTGTGAAAGCTGGGCTGTCTTAGCTCTTTTCTGAAAACATTAATTTCTGTTAGGAATTGGACGTTTACATAATATTATACAACTGTTTAAAATAACTTGAATAAAAGGGCCTCGTTAAGTAATTAACTGGTCACGTGATTTCCCCCCATTCTACGATCCTGCGGCAAAACCACTTGGACGGACAGTAGGTAGCATGTCTGAGTAATTTTATCTGTGCGGGTCGGGCAGAAGTGAAGATTGAATTTTGAATTTACAGTACGTAAGGTACTCTTTTATAGAGTAGGTACAGAATTATTTCAACATGAGTTACTAGTACGAAGAACGAAACTGACAATTAGAATTAGATGCAATAGTCTATAGTGCGATAATATGCACAAAAGAACTGACGCCTGTATCGAAATGAACGGCCACCATTTTCAAAAATGTATTTAAATATCCATATTATGATTATTTTCAATTGAACTTCATTCTCTTTATTGTACGCTAATTCCTGTAGACAGTATAATATACACTGCATAATGAATACGTTCGTATGGATAACTCAGTTCGTGAGTAAAAATACTTCTTAATACAGTACTGCATTTTGATTAAACAAAAACCTAATGAAAATTATCGAACTCAAAATTGCGATATTTCCTAGTTTACGTAAATGGACGAACTGCTTTTCTTCCCTCCTATACCTAGTAAAGTGATGTGTTTGTGTTTTACGCCAGTATTATCGAACTTCAGTCGTAAAAGGGGTAGCGAGCGGTGTTTCCGGTTCTCTAAAGGTATAGCCAGGTTAATATTAAAAATGTCAGTAAAAATAAAATGATGTCCCTGTACAATTCTGACAAATTTTGTCTTATTCTTCTAGTTGTCAGCTGCTTGCCAAACAGCCAAAGATGTGAAAGAGGGCAGATATTGTGGAATTTATTGTAAAAAAGATTTTCTCTGAGCAGTTCGATTTTATTTTAATTTTTATAAAGCCACCGGCGTAGCTCAGTCCGCCAAGGCGCTTGCCTGCCGATCCGGAGGTGCATTCGGGCGTGGGTTTGAATCCCGCTCGGGCTAATTACCTGGTTGGGTTTTTTTCCCGAAGTTTTCCCCAACCGCGAGGCGAATGTCGGGTAATCTATGGCGAATCCTCGGCCACATCTCGCCAAACATCATCTCTCTGTCATCAATTCCACCGACGCTAAATAACCTAGTTGTTGATGCAGCGTCGTTAAATAACCGAGTTAAAAATTATGTTGTTGCACTGTCGACTTATTATTAAATCGATGTTGAATCGCTTATGTAATTTGAAAACAAGTGTTCAGAAAAATTTATGAGATCAGTACAATAAATAATTTCTAGGAAAAAACATAGCTTAATCACTAAGCTAAAGAAATTACTTAATAAGGGGAAAATTGCAGGGTAATTCATAATCACATCAATACAATTATACTATAAAACTTAGCAAGAAATAAACTAAATGTATAAATTAATATGGAGAAAGATGTTCCAGAAAAATTTATAATTTTATCAGTACGTACCATGCAATTATTATGAAACTTAGCAAACGAAATAAGCCAAACAATTGCTTAATAAGGAGGATATTTTCAGAAAAATGTAGGCCTATAATTATGTCAGTACAGTTACGAAAGGCTCAGCAGAAGTATAAGCTAAAAGAAGTGCTTAATAAGGAAATAAATTTTGGAAGGGAAAAATTTCCGATTTAAAACTTTTTAGAAAATTTTGATCACTAGTGTTAATATTTACTTACTTATTTACTTATTTATTTATTTATTTATTTATTTATTTATTTCTTTACTTATTTATTTATTTATTTGTTTGTTTATTTGTTTAATGTTTAATTATTTAATTATTTATTTACTTATCTATTTATTTATCTATTTATTTATTTACTTATTTATTTACTTATTTATTTATTGATCTATTTATTTATCTATTTATTTATTTACTTATTTATTTACTTATTTATTTATTAATTAATTTATCTATTTTTTATTTATTTATTTTTTTATTTATCTGTTTATTTATCTATTTATTTATTTACTTATTTATTTACTTAATTATTTATTTATTTATTTGTTTGTTTGTATGTTTATTTATTTATTTATATTATATATATATATTTATTTATAAATATATATATATATATATATTTATTTATATTTATATTTATTTATTTATTTATTTATTTATTTATTTATTTATTTATTTATTTATTTATTTAAAGTAACGACTCTAAAAAAACATATGATTACTTTTACTCGGAAATTTTCCGTTACAATCTACATCTAGGATAGGTTTAAATTACAGTATATACTGAAATACGGTGATACTGCATCTGACAGTAATTATTTGGACATCTTCAGAAGTTCTAATAAAATGGACCAGTTACTTTAGTTTATATTACGAGTAAGACCCTCGTAAACTGTCGTAATGTAATGATATTTTCCTTGTATGGTTGTCGCTACAGTATAAATGTCATATATACCAAAATTATCTCAGGATTTATATTCTGATGTAATAAACATGCATAGTTATGGTCGAAATTACACGAGTTTCTTTTTCTTTCGTAATCTTCTAACAGTACCTTTCATTACAAAAAGAAATAAAGAACTGTTATGGCTGAATGATTCGAAATTGTATATTAGGCTGCAAAAGAAATGCCGATACCAAATTATATCGTTTTCAGAGGACTTTAGCAAACATGATGAGGTGGAAAGCTAGTTTCCTGAGATTAGTTTTATAAAAACATATAAATACGACTTTTATAATATGTTCACGTTATTATTCAATATGAATTTATTTTAATTTATTCATATACTCGTAATTTTATTTTACAACCTTAATAAGAACACTACACGAAAATAGCGAAACTTCAATTTATATGGTATTCCACGGCCTTCTTCATTATCCATGGATACTGTCATTGTTGCAATCGATGTATACGGCCAGTTACGTATCATATTGTATTAACAACAAAAGTATCAATTTTATTATAAACTAGCCGTACCCGTACGCTCCGCTGCACCCGTTAGAAATAAATATAAAGTAATTACGTAATTAAAATAGGACATCTGGTCCAGGGAACATTCGTATTTGATAGAAGGATAAATCGTTTAGTATGTCACTTAATTTAAATTGTATAAAAGAAATTAAAATACGATCATTTTGGTCCAGAGACCACTCATTTGGTCATAAAAATTATTTTAGGAAATACAGGAAACGAATGCCTATCAACTTTTCTGTGCATAAGAAACTATTTTAATCTTACCTGTCCTCGATTCACTCAGAAGTTACTGTAATAACATTATAGCATTATGTCCATCTAGAGAAACTACATTTTCCAATGGTGAATTAATAATTAATTAACAAATCGGTTAATTTAGCTTCCCATATTACTTCATACAAACACAGAAACATTCTCTGTAGGCTATGTTTCATAGCTTTCGATTGTTATTGTCCAAGGCCCCTTAAAGACGAAGTCATTTGTTTTTTATTTCATTACACCGCCTTAGATGGCGTTGTTATTGTAATTTTGAAACTCATTTATCTCATTAAATATCAGTCCTATCAAAATTTTGCATGGAATAAAACTTATCGGAAATTATTTTTAAAGAAACTGTTGTTATGTAATATTTTTCATGAAAATTAATAATAAGGGAGATATTTCGATTTATTTAATTCAAGCTCCCTTATAACACCCCTTTTAAATAATGTATTTTGAATGCCATATAGCCTAAATTCTAAGTTACAGCGAACTTAATTTATATTCCAATTTTCATATAAATCGGTTCAGAAATTATCGCGTGAAAAGGTAACAAACATCCAGACAGACAGACAGACAGATAGACAGACAGACAGACAGACAGACAGACAAACAAAATTGTCAAAAAAGTGATTTTCGGTTTCAGGGCGGTTAATTATATATGCTAGGACCAATTATTTTTGGAAAATCGAAAATTACCAGAAAAATTTCGGCTACGGATTTATTATTAGTATAGATTAGTTTATTATTGGACACTAAAAAAAACTCTGCTTCAAATTTGTAAACGTCTACTTGTACCTGAGTCTCTTTGTTTCTAACTTTGATGTTACACTTGACAAATTTTGTTTTCACGTAGGTAATAGTATTTTTTTATTTATTAATTTTTTTTAACACGCTACACTATGTACATTTTAACTTGGAAGCTTTTGCATTCAAATAATTTTAAGGCAAGGAACTGGAGGAACATAAGAATATTATGGTAATTTAGACACCTGGCATTCTTTTGTCTAGCTTACGTAAGTTTCATCATGACTTCCTTGAACAAGTCGATTCTACGGAGTAAACCCTGTTCATTATTATGACTTAGTACATTTTTCTGCTCACGGTGGCAATGGAAACTTGTCCTCCTACCAGAAGTTACCCACTGGGTGTCGCTAAGCTATAAATAAACTTACAATAAGTAATATACCAAGCCACGTGTTGTACAATCACTTTATGTAATAAATAACGCTCACTACATGCACTATCAGTGACTCTGACTTCACAACACGGCTCAGTTGATTCCCACTGGTGTGTATTTCATCTCAGATGAATGTTTCTGAGGATTATACACGGTAAATCAGAGCGAATTTTTATGAGAGAAGTCAAGAATTGTCATAAATAAGTTTGTTACCTATGATATATTTAAACGTATACACATACATGCATATTACTCCCTGCATGACGCAAGAAGATTACTTGCAGTACAGAACTTGCTCCACAACATCTCTCAATATAGTCGCGTGTTCGAATCTAGTTTTCTGTGTTATTATTTGTTTCTTATAATCAACTGTTGTGTTATTCTGTGATGCAAGACATATGTGGCTACTAGCTTGCTGTAGGAATTACGAGCGTTACTCGTGCTCAGAAGTTCTAGGACATTGATATGAATCTTGCTTGGACTGTTACTTCGTTTGGTTTTTTCGGAGTTTTTCCAAATTCTTAGGCAGTGTCAGATAATTTCATATCTTGTCTTCATTCATAGTGTTCTACCCAAGGATAGGTCTTTCACTGCAAACCCAGCTTTTTCCTATCTTTTCTATTTTCTGACTTCCTCTTTCTCTCCTCATATGATCCATATATCTTAATGTCGTATATCGTCTGATATATTTTTCTGCTCCGAACTCCTCTTCCGTTCACCATTCCTTCCAGTGTATCCTTCAGTGGACAATTTCTTCTCAGCCAGTTACCCAACCAATTCCTTTTCCTCATGCTGATCAGTTTCAGTATCATTCTTTCTTCACCCAGTCTTTCCAACACAGCTTCATTTCTTCTTCTGTCTGACCACTTCACAAGCTCCATTCTTCTCCTTATCCACATTTCAAATCCTTCTAGTCGCTTCCCTTCACTTCGTCGTAATGTTCATGTTTCTGCCCCATATAATTCCACACTCCATACAAAACACTTCACTAGACTCTTCCTTAGTTATTTTTGCTCTACTGCCTCATTTAGAATTCGCAAGTTTATCTTCTTTATTTTTCTTCCTATAACCATAGTCTTCGTCTTGTTTGCATTTATCTTCATCCCATACTGCTCACAGCTGTCATTTAGCTCCAGTAGCATATTCCTTTGTATCATCTCCTCTTCTAATAACAACGCCATATGATCAGAAAATCTGTTCTGTATTATATCGCCATAAATACTACTTTCCCATTATTCGTTTTAAGGATATTGGATAATATAACAAATGATAAGCAATATTTAATAAATACAAAATTTGGGTGGATTTCTCAAAAGAGTAATGATTAGAATAGCTTAAATAACTTGTCCATAAGAAGTTCTTAATTTTTATAAACTACGAATTTCTATACCAAGTATCGAGAGAAGAATTTAGAAAATGCCTGTTTATATTCTAGAGGAAGATTAAAAAAGGAAGCATGAAAAATCGTGTATTATTGACTGGCTCTTGATGACAGCAGTGACAATACTGATACAGCAAAGCTCGAGATTTTTATCCGAGGGATTGATCAATATGTTAATACAGGAACCACCACTGGTTGCAGTTTTCATGCCAAGTACCTTCCCTCCGTCTCCTTACTTCGTAGGCTGTCTGTCGCATGTAATCACTGCAGTTCGAGTTTTGGTCACCGCTGCACTCGGTGTAATAATATATGAAGAGTCCCACTGCAAGAATGTTGGATGTCATTTGCAATACATTTTGCAGGAGAAGCAATTGAAAGTTTGAAATGCTTAGCGCTCAAAGCTTAACTGTGATTTTCCGATCATTACTGGACAATGACTATCAGTGTTGATGCCATATAACTCTCTATGTAGGCTACATTCTATATGTCTTAAGGGGAGAGGATAGTATTTTTTGGTGAAATATGAGTAAATTAAAAAAAATTGTTTTTTCTTTAAAATACTCTCTGATATGTGTGGAATGCGTAGCATAATATTTTGTGGGTATTTGTGCCCTTATCAGATGTTGATACACCATTGTTAAACTTCCTGCGTTATGGATTTTTAAATCACTCGCCCTCTTTTATTGTTGTTTCAGTAAATTGAATTTTCAAAAAAAAAAAAAAAAAAAATCTTTAAAATACTCTTTGATATGTGTGGAATGCATTGCATAACATTTCGTGGGTATTTGTGCCCTTATCGGATGTTGAGACGGCATTTTTAAACTTCCTGCGCTATGGATTTTTAAATCACTCGCCCCATTTTATCAGTTTACTGTAACTTCATTTATTTGCTACATTGCCAGACAAAAATGGATATAACTTCTGAACTATTAAAGATACATGCATGGAATTTAGAACACACATTCTTTAGACTATTAGGAAACTTTTCTCTGTAACATAATTTTGTTAATTGGTTTCATTTTAAAACTACGTCCGTTTGTTTGCAAGAAAGGAATTCAGAAAAAGTGTTATTAAATTTTAATTGTTTATTTTACAAACGTAGGGACTAATATCAAAATTCTGTTATGGAAGTTTGTAGAACATGCTTTTGCAAGTACATTGCAAAAACTGGGTGAATCTACTTTTAAAAATGGTTTAGATGTATTGGTTTTAGTAAAATCCTGCATAGAGTATATTTTTTTCAAATCTGGGGCCCCAAATAATTTTTTCAAAATATCTATTTTTGGTTGAGTTACTACAGCTATGAGCTCTCTACATACAAAAAATTAATATTTTACACCAAATAGGAAAAAAGATTTAAAAAATACCATCCTCTCCCCTTAAGCTATGCATTGACAGTCTTGGTTCATTTTCGACAAGAAAGTGACATCCATCATTCTTGCAGTGGACTCTTCATATTCTATGGTCCATATGTATAATATTCGTGCTAAGTTGGACATCATCTTTGTAAACCAACAGTTTTATCGTCGGCATTTACAATAGGGCGTAAACTAATTAATCAGTTGTAATACATGGAGATATTTGCAAAAAATAACACCTGAAAGATTTACTTTTTTCTAACTGCATATCGCAAGAAACAAGTCTTTCAGTAATGGCAGTGGTTTCCCTTAAGCAAAAACTCCAAAATTGCAAGCAGAGTCAATATTTATTAAGTTCAACGTGTGGGAAGACGCCGAGCTCTGTGAGGTGTAACCACATACGGATTTTGCGTCGCATCCTTCATATATTGTGTTGTGTAGTGTTGTTGTCGGTGTATGAAACAAGAAGAAATAAAAGAAATTTCCGTCTCGTTTGGCCATAAGAAATATGAGCCGGCATTAATTCTGTCGGGGGCCACACATTAGTGGTTGTGGCTCTCCGGGGTGCCTCTGGGTGCCGCAAGTTCGAGGCCGCCCGTTGTCCCGGCAACGCAGCCTGGTGCGACTTGCTATATTTGATATGATTTCACACTGGCTTCTTCGCCGTGCAGTTCTTGATTACGTTTGTTGCCGTTACGTACAGTTTCCTTTATACAGACGTGGGCAAATTATTAGCAAAATTGAAGATTTTTATTATATACTAGCCGTACCCGTGCGCTCCGCTGCACCCGTTAGAAATAAATATAAAGTAATTACATAATTAAAATAGGGCGTTTGATCCAGGGAACATTCGTGTTTGATAGAAGGATAAATCGTTTAATATGTTACTTAATTTAAATTGCATCCAAATAATTAAAATGCGATCATTTTGGTCCAGAGACACTTTTGGTGCAATGACAATTCCTTTAACATGTTTCTTAATTTTTATTACATGCAACCATAGTTTAATGAAGATTGACATCATTTAGATTTAATGTGTATATTTTATTTTACTTGTCATAGGTTTCCATTGAATTATGGTAATAACTTAATTTTAACCCTTGTTTTCTACGTATTCAGTAAATGGCGCTTGGCCCACTATGGTTGTGAACCCTTCAAATAACTTATATAATATTACATATTATATTATATTATATTATATTATATTATATTATATTATATTATATTATATTATATTATATTATATTATATTATATCATATCAGAAGTTACTGTAATAACATTATAGCATTATGTCCATCTAGAGAAACTACACTTTCCAATGATGAAATAATAATTAATTGTACAAATCGGTTAATTTAGCTTCCGATATTACTTCATACAAACACAGAAACATTTTCTGTAGGCTATCTTTCATAGCTTTCGATTGTTGCTGTCCAAGGCCCCTTATAGACGAATTCATTTGTTTTTTAATTCATTAGACGGCCTTAGATGGCAGTTATTTTAATTTTAAAACTCATTTATCTCATTAAATATCAGTCCTATAAACATTTTTCAAGGAATAAAACTTATCGCAAATTATTTTTAAAGAAACTTTTGTTATGTAACATTTTTCACAAAAATCAATAATAAGCAAGATATTTCGATTTATTTAATTCAGACCCCCCACCTTTTAAATAACGTATTTTGAATATCATATAGCCTAAAATCTAAGTTACAATGAACTTAATTTATATTCCAATTTTCATCGAAATCCGTTCAGCCATTATCGCGTGAAAAGGTAACAAACATACAGACAGAGAGACAGACAAACAAAAATTTCAAAAAAAAAAAAAAAAAACGATTTTCGGTTTCAGGGTGGTTAATTATATATGTTAGGACCAATTATTTTTGGAAAATCGAAAATTACCAGAAAAATTTCGGCTACAGATTTATTATTGGTATAGATTTTTAGAAAATACGATTCTTGAATTCAGACTACAGTTGACATTTTCGTGTATTTCTAAATTATTAGCAAAATTGAAGATTTGTATTGTATATTTTTAGAAAATTTGGCTCTTCAATTTGGACTACATTTGATATTTTTGCATATTTACAAATTATTAGCAAAACTGAAGATTTTTATTATATATTTTTACCAAATTCAACTCTTCAATTTGGACTACAGTTCACATTTTGGATATTTTCAAATTATTAGCAAAACTGAAGATTTTTATTTTATATTTTTACCAAATTCAACTCTTCAATTTGGACTACAGTTCACATTTTGGATATTTCCAAATTATTAGCAAAACTGAAGATTTTTATTTTATATTTTTACCAAATTCAATTCTTCAATTCGGACTACAGTTCACATTTTGGATATTTTCAAATTATTAGCAAAACTCAAGATTTTTATTTTATATTTTTACCAAATTCAACTCTTCAATTCGGACTACAGTTCACATTTTGGATATTTCCAAATTATTAGCAAAACTGAAGATTTTTATTTTATATTTTTACCAAATTTGACTCTTCAATTTTGACTGCAGTTGACATTTTTGCATATTTATAAATTTTTAGCAAAATTAAAGATTTTTATTATGTATTTTTACAAAATTTGGCTCTTCAATTTAAACTACAGTTGACAATTTTGCATATTTATGTCTACTATAATGATGAAAATATGTAAAATTGTCAACTGTAGTCTAAATTGAAAAGTCAAATTTTGTAAACAGAATTATCATAAAAATTAAAGATTTTTATTATATATTTTTACAAAATTTGGCTCTTCAATTTAAACTGCAGTTGACATTTTTGCATATTTCTGTCTACTGTAATGATGGAAATATGCAAAATTGTCAACTGTAGTCTAAATTGAAAAGTCAAATTTTATAAACATAATTATCATAAAAATTGTCAATTTTGATAATAATTTGTCCACGTCTGTATAATTTCGTTATATCTTCGTTTGGTTACTTCAATATGGTGCCTTTGTTACGTACAAGGCGAATCAAAACTCTGGAACCCAATAAATATATCCCATATGCTTGATTTTCGATCATTATAGGTGTTACCAGTATTTGTAAGACCAAATGCTATACCAGTGACACATTCGATTCTAGCCCTCAGCTATCTCAAAAGCCGCCATTTTGAATGCAACTTTGAAATTTTAAATGGAAAGGGGGTCATATAGGTACCCAAAATCATGTGAAATTTTCTGAGAAAAACAATGGTGCATTCCGTTTTGAGATACCTCTAATAGTTTTCAAGTTATTTAAAGATAACTGTAATAATGACGCAAACATTAGACTAGACGGCAGTTCGGAAGGCGGTCGGCTGCTTTATGCGCCGTAGCATTTCTAGTATGTGACGTCACAAGCTTGTACAGTAGAACCAATCGGAATCAGTCTATAACAAGTACTTCCCGAGTTTGTTTGTTCACATATGAGTGTTTCAATACATTGAATAAGTAAAACTAACATTTACTGTGTGTGTATAAGATAAATAAATGGAGAGAAGAGACTGTAAAAAGACAAGTATTGCACAGGCAGGTGCGGGAAATAGTGTTTAAGGTGTATAATTATCTTAAAAACGTTGACTAGCAGAACGCTGCCGGCCCTTCTTGATGCTGGCTGCAGCGTTGCCAACGTGCAAGAAACGACTGCAGAATCATGTGGTGTGGGATTGAGAACCGTGCAAAGAATATTGTTAGTGAAGGAAAGAGTTTTGTTTGGTATCATGCCTGCAGTAATCAACCGCTAAGACCATTATTGTCCTTTGATAATTTAAATTCTCTCCTGCGCTGTTTGTATTGCACGTGCGCGTGAAGTGCGATGTGGCAATGTTGTACGCTGTCTTGCTCTCTCTATCTGTCTCTCTCGACGCAAACGCTAGCAGACTACCGCCTTCCGAATTGTCGTCGACTCTAGTTACTGCATCTACAGATATTTTGTAACATGGTACAGTATTAAGGAAAAGGTGTTTTTATGCAATTCTGGTAATTAACCTTTCCTGCTTTACTGTTTGGTTAACTTGTGACAGTTTCAATGCATTGTTGTGATTATTTGAAGCTTTCCTATAACAAATGTCTTGATTTTCGTGATGACATTGAAAGGGAAAAGAATTCATATCATTCTTCATTCTGGTGTGTTAAGCCACAGAAATGTTGCAGCAGACTGGACGAACAGTTCCCTGGACATTGGATTGGTCGAAGTGGACCAGTAGAATGGCCGGCCAGGTCTCCAGATTTAATACCCCCTGATTTTTTTCTTTTGGGGTTACATAAAGAGCTTGGAATATGAAGAGAAAATTGAGAATGTGGAACGTTTAAAGAACCGTATCATTGAAGCCTGTGCTGAAGTCACCCCGGAAATGCTACAAAATATTCTATCCACATCCTAAATTTTCTCATGTATCAAGCTCTTTATGTAACTCCAAAAGAAAAACAATCAAGGGATGTCAAATCTGGAGACCTGGCTGGCCATTCTACTGATCCACGTCGACCAATCCAATGTCCAGGGAACTGTTCGTCCAGTCTGCTGCAACATTTCTGTAGCTTAACACATCACAATGAAGAATAATATCAATTCTTCCATATGTCGATAATGTCATCACGAAAATCAAGATATTTGTTATAGGAAAGCTTCAAATATTCACAACAATGCATTGAAACTGTTACAGGTTAACCAAACAGTAAAGCAGGAAAACTTAATTGCATAAAAATACATTTTCCAAAGCCTCCTTAGTACTGTACCATGTTACAAAATATCTAATGATGCAGTAACTAATGTTTGTGTCATTATGACAATTATCTTCAAATAACTTGAACACGATTAGAAATATCTCAAAACGGATTGCACCATTGATTTTCCCAGAAAATGTCACATGATTTTGAGTACCTACATGACTCCCTTTCCATTTAAAATTTCAAAGTTGCAATTCAAAATGGCGGCTTTTGAGTTAGCTCAGGGTTAGAATCGAATGTGTCACTGGTAGAGGATTTGGTCTTACAAATACTGGTAACACCAATAGAAATCGAAAACCAAGCATATGGAAGATATTTATATGGTTCCAGACTTTTGATTGATTTTATTTTATATTATTAGATTATTTTACGACGCTTTATCAACAGCTTTGGTTATTTAGAGTCTGAATGAGATGAAGGTGATAATGCCGGTGAAATGAGTCTGGGGTCCAACACCGTAAGTTACCCAGCATTTGCTCGTA